>NC_056741.1:1678485408-1678650408 GCF_019279795.1 Protopterus annectens
CTCAGGTTTAGACTCATCCTTCGGAACTGAAGGCCTAAAATATGTAAATCTGCACCGACTCCTGCTCCGCCACCAAAATCTCCCACAGTGCCATCCATTACTGAAGCTACCAAAACTCGTACGGCACCGACCTTATCATCGGTACCGATGACTCTCTCGGCACCAACAATAGTCTCTGCAAGTATTCCAGTAACTTCTTCCCCTGTAAAGCAAATTACTAGTCAACAGACCACAGTGCCAAAGGTTGAGAGTACACACAGGACTAGGTACTCCCCATCTGTAGACCCTTTCTTGGGTCAGCAATAAAGTCCATTTATTGAAAGGCCAGAATTGCCCTCAGGGATGTCCGTCTGTTCCACCCGGAGCCTTTCAGAGGTAGATGTAGTCAGACTGGTGCATCAGCTGTTGGCAGCCAGAGGCCTCTCTCCCATCCAGAGCCAAGGGTTATTCTCCCAGGACACCCACTTATCTATTCTCCTTCAACCTCCCTGCAGGTCTTGAAGCCCACTACTTTGATGTTCATGCTGCCAGCTACTTCGGTATCAGTGGTGGATCTCACCTTGGGTCCGGAACTGACTCTCTGGTTTGTGGCTTGCTTGGAGCCAACCCACCCATGGGACTTTGATTTGGCTGCTGGCTCTGGGATCCCTGGATCAGCTCTGATTTTTTCCATGGAGCTGTCTACAGTTCCTGGTGCCCTGGCAGTTACAACTCCTCTCATGGCTCCTACTCTGGGAGGGGGCTTGCCGGAGTGGGATGTGACCCTGGCTCCGAAGTTGTCTTTCTTGGTTCCGGGCTCCTGTCCCTGTTCGGACAGGCCTACTTCCCAGATTATGGAGAGAGCCCTTGCCTCAGCAGGCTCACAGTTGGCACCATCCCCATCGGAGTGTCACATTTATGTATCCTCTGGCTTGCAGCAGTCACAATCTGCTACCTTGGAACAGAATGGGAACAAGAGCAGCAAGATACCCTATTGCAGGGTCCCCCATCTTTGGAATCCTCCTCAGACTTTTTCCTGAAGGAGCCACCCTGTAAGAGATTGTGCAAGAGGAAGCACCTGGAATCTTCAGAAGAATCGGTCGATGAGGATACAGATTTTGGTGAAGGGGAGGGGTCCCCTTGGTCACCCCCTAAAGATGCCTCCTCCTGAGACATCCTGCAAATTCTGAAACAGCGGGGTGATTGGAAGCCTACAAACCCATCCTCTGAGGAATCTGTTTTCTTGCAGGCACTTCATGCCTGGCCTTCTAATTCTTGGGTTACCCCACCTGCTAATGAACTGATCAAACTCATTCTGCAGCATGCGTGGAAGGCTGCTGATACCGTAGAGCCAATTCTCTGGAGACTGGACAAAACTCTTTCAGCACTAGAGGACCAGCCCCACTGATCGAAGGGTCTAGCAGTGGATGTCATTATGGTGTGGCGGCTGCCACAAAAAAGGAACTCGCTGAGGAGAGTCCAGCTGTCCATCCTCCAAACTGAGAGTCCCTGACAATGGACAGATTTGGGAAGCAGGTCTTTGCTTCATCGATTTTTGACATACGGTCCTTGAATTTTCTGGCACACTTCACGTGACTCCAAAGGGATCTGATAACTGAGCTTTCGGAGACCATAGCGGGAGCAGTGTCTGATGAGGTCCAGGATAAGGTTACCTCCCAGCATGCCACCCTAGAGTTGATCTCCAACTCTGCCATGTTGCTTATTGTACATACAGCCAAAGGAATGTCCAAGGCAGCAGGTACAGGCATTGCAATTAGGTTCCATGCCTGAATGGGCTTATGTGACTTTGCGTACCCCTTCAAGTCTTCCTTTATCAACGCTCCTGTTGATGCTACTTCGTAATGTGGCCTAAAAGTTAGAGACACATTAGACAAGTGTGAGAAGGACAGAAAGACCCTTTCTGCTGTAGGCATGCATTTTTCCGCTCCTCAATGACCTTACTCCATGAATCAGAAGAGTGGAAAGATGTGGTTCAGAAATTCCCAAGGCCCTTTTTGGGACATGTGAGTATTCCTCCCAGGGCAGAGGGGGGAACTCTTTGGGAAGATGCCCCTCCTGTGGCAGAGGGGGCCTGCGCAACCAGGGTTCCAGGGATTCTTTTTCTGGATAACCCTGCCAGTGCTCCTTAGTGGTGGCCCAATTGCTTGCCTCTGGAAACAGTTGGTTGAAGATTCTCTCTGTACACTTCAGCCTGGCACACAATAACATCAGATTCCTGGGTGCAGAGAATAATTACCAGCGGTTACCATATCCCCTTCAGTCTTTATCCCAGACCACAAAGGTGAATCCCCGATGTTCCACCCAGTCAGAGGGATGTAGCAACACTAGAAATTCAAAAGCTGCTTCAAAAAAAGTCATCCAGACAGTTCCACCAGACCAAATAGGATCCTACCTCAGTGTTGTGAACAAATTTGTACAACAGACAAAATTCCAGACGGTCACTGTTCAGTCTGTCCTTCCTTTTCAGGAGAAAGATGATTAAATGTGCTCCATAGATCTTCAGGATGAGTATTACCACATAAAAATGGGCAAACACTCCAGAAGATACCTCCACTTCCAGCTAGGAACCAGTCATTACCAATTTTAAGCACTGCCCTTTGGCCTCATCACAGGCCCCAGGGTGTTCACCAAATGCATGGCAGTGGTAGCAGCTCACTTAAGGCTACAGGGATTCCATGTGTTTCCAAATTTAGACAACTGACTCCTCATCGCCCCCACTAGGCATCTGCTGCTTTCTGCATTGGACTCCATTCTAAGGCTTACGGAGTTCATAGGCATCTCAATAAACAGGGAAAAGTCAAAATTATCCCCCACACAAGACATAGGATGCATCGGAGCAAGACTAAACACAAAATCCTGCCTGGCTGCTCTTCCACTTCACAGACTGGTGAAAAAAGTCAAAAGTATGCACTGTGAAGCAGTAGGAAACACTTTCAGTCAGCCAAAAAATTCAGTCCAAGCTGTTTTTATTCTTCCAACTTACACTGTGAAACAGTAGGAAACACTACCAGTCAGCCAAACTCTTCAGTCTAAGCTGGTTTTATTCTTCCAACATACAAAAACACAGATTGAGCGCTTTCATCCCCTGAAACTGGGGACTTCATCAAAGGTTGAGGTCACAACTTCAAGTGATAGTCTCTCAAGACAAAATTCTGGCTCGTCTAGTCTTAAAGCTCTTTGGGTCCATGGCAGCAACAATCACCTTAGTTCCCCTGGTGAGGAACTACATGAGGCTGTTTCAGTGGCTCCTGGTGTCACAGTGGTCACTGTTAACCCATCCAGTGTCTCACCCAATCTGCATAACCAACCAATACAAGTAGGATTTATCTTGGTGGATGAAGCCAGAAAACAAATTATGGAGCCGTCCCTTTTCCCCCCTCTCAGCCGAAGGCCGTAGTGACCATGATAGGGTGGGGGGGCATTTTCAGGGAAAGACAGTCCAAGGCACTTGGTCCCCTCAAGAGGCCAATTTGCATATCACCATCCTAGAACTGAGGGCAGTGCTCTTAGCATTGCAAGCATTCTAATCTGCCCTCCCTTCAGGGACAATTGCTATTCAGTCAGACAACATTTCGGTGGTCTGGTTCATTAAACAGAGGGGAACCAGATCCTACCCTCTATGTTGGGAAGAGTTTGGCAATGGGCAATCGCCTCCAACTGCTTCCTGATAGCAATGTGCATTCCGGGGAACTCCAAACTTGATTGTGGACAAACTGAGCAGATGCATTCTCCTGCCCCATGAGTGGTCGCTCAATCCCCATGTAACGATGCAGATCTTTTGTCGATGGGGTCAGCATTGCTGTAATCTGTTTGTCTCTGCCATAAACCGCAAATGCAGCCGCTGCTCTGCCTAGTCCCCCCTCGGAGGGAATCCCCAAGAGATGCTCTTCTCCACGATTGGCCCCCAGGACCTCTTTATCCCTTCCCTCCAGTCCCCTATAATTCCCCAATTTCTGAAGAAAGCCCAACGGTTGAGAAACAAAGTGATTCTCATTGCGCCTATTTGGCCCCGTCAAGTCTGGTTTCCCTTTCTCTGGCCTCACTTAGTTTACTGTCCGTGGATTCTGGATCCACCTCCAGACCTGTTATCTCATATGCAGGGCTTGGCCCATCCCAACCTACAAAATCTCAAGCTGATGGCTTGGTTTCTCCACTTCCAGTAATAGCCAGACAAAATTATTTATCTTCCCCAGTACAAAAGATATTTCTGGCTTCTCATAAACCATCCACCAGAAAACTTTATTTTAGTAAATGGAAGAGATTTGTGTTTGGTCTGATGAAAAGGGTATTGATCCTTTCTCAGCCTCGACTGATGAGGTCTTGGAATACTTTATTGGGAGCCTGTACTTCTACCATTAGAGTTAATTTAGTTGCCATTTCAAATTTCCATAATAGATTCGACGACCAATCCTTGATGTCTAACCATCTTTGCAAAACCTTTTTTAAGGGCACTTTATATTTGAAACCGCCATTCAAAGTGCTCATTGCACCTTCAAATTTAACCTTGGTCTTACAATGTTTGGTCTGTCAGCCTTTTGCGCCAGCAGCCACCTGTGATATTAAGTTTTTATCTTGGAAGACACTATTCCTGGTAGCCATCACTTCGGCTTGAAGAATTTCAGAATTGTAGGCTCTGTGTGTAAAACATCCGTATATAATTTTTCTCAAGGAGAGAGTATCACTCAGAACTAATCCCTCCTTTCTACCTAAAGTAGTGTCAGATTACAATGTTAATGACAGCATAGATTTACCAGTCTTCTTCCCAAATTTCTCAAACAAGGGAGAATATTGCTGACATTTGTTGGATCTACACAATTACATTTTTATTTGGATAGAACAAAACCATTTAGAAAATCAGACCAACTGTATCTATCTTTTTTCAGGTACTAGACTGGGCAAACTATTTTCAAAAGTTACTCTGTCAAAATGGTTGAGAGCTTGCATTACTTTCAATTATAGCCAGAATAAGCTGGATTTATCAATAAAATTTAGGGCACATTCTACCAGATCTGTTTCCACTTCAGTAGCCTTTCATTCTAGAGCTTCTATGGATGACATATGCGCAGCCACAACTTCGGCTACTCCCCATACCTTTATTACTCATTACAAATTGGATACAGTCTCCAGGGGATGAGCATCATTTGGCTCTATGGAGCTCAGGAATATCATTCCCTAGGGCCTCCCAGGGTCTAAAGTAACTAGGGACTCTGTCCCAACAGTCAAGTATGAATGAAGATTGACAACATCAGATAAAGAAGCTATGTTCTTACCACAACGTTCCATCTGTGTTGTCGGTCTTCATTCATTTTTGACATCCCACCCTCCTTCCCCCTCTAAGAGACTCTTGGAGTTTTGGAACTAGTCCTGGGGTTCTAGTAGGGTTATTGCTCAGACAAAGCTTCCATGATTTTCTACTTTATGGGCAAACCTCGATCTGAGGTGAAGGGAAGAGAGGCAGTATGGGTAGCCTTGGCTTGAGAGTTTTCTGACTTGCGAGAGTTTGATGTAATGGCTAAGTCGGTTCCAAGGATCGAAACCAAACCCAACAGTCAAAAATGAATGAAGATCAACAACACAGATGGAACGTTATGGTAAGAACATAACTTCTGTTTTTGGGAAGCCAGCCACCAAAGAAAACTACCTCATTGATAAAATACCCCCTAAAAGTTGACAAAGCAGTAAGAGATTTGGAGACTCATGTAGATGGTAACCTAGCTTTCAACCAACATGTGTCTAACTTTGTAAGAAAATCATTCTGTGTCACTCAACTTATATGTAGGTCCAAGGAAGTCATTGTGCCATTGTACTCAGCCATCACCAATCCCATCCTTGAATGCAGTGCTCCTTTCTGTATGTAGCTGACCAGGCACGTACAACAACTGGAGCATCCACAAATGTTCCTCACAACAAGAATGCTGTAAACACAATGTCCTTTGCAGATCACCTGAAAGCCGTATCTATGTTTCATACAGACTGACGAGAGGTGATTTATGCCTGCCACGCAAGGCATCCTCGGATCCCACTCTTATGGACCTTTTGCATATCTGCAAAATGAACAACACCAGAACTACTAGATCTAAGGATTTAAACTTTGCTTGCCACTTCAATAGGACATGTTGGAGGGACAGGTATGTAGTTCAGAGACTCCCCATTCTCTGGAATAGGTTTCCTATCCATGTGAAGCAGAGTCCTTTCCTAACCCTTTTTAAGCACAACCTGAAATCATAAATCCCCCCGCCCCGGTCAAGAGGCAGCCATTGAATCATGCCTTAACTAACTCCTTAAAATAACCTCTAAGGAAAAATAACTTGTGGGTTACATGTTTAGGTTATAAAGGCCCCAGTGGTCGTTAGCCAAGTGTAAACCTATAAAGCTATGAACCTATAAAATGAACCAATGGTTTCTGACATCTCAACGGCTTATTCCTAAGCTGATTACAAATGTTTTGCTCCCATAACACTTACAAATGTCATTAATTTAATCAGGGCAGTTGTAACCAACTGACTTACCTTTTTTAACAGTCCAGCAGTAATTGACATACCTTCATTTGACAAGTACTTGTATTTATACATGGTTTAGAACACATGTACCTTTAGTTCTGTGTAGTCCATTAGTATTGAATTTTTTTAACTTTATTATTCAGAAACATGAACTTATTCTCAGATGTATAGCAGTGCAGGTTCAAATCACACTGAAATAAATAGATGTCATTTATCTGTTCTTTTTAAAATTGCCAGTGTGACTTAGACAAATGAAAGCTGGCACTTTTATACCCGAACTATTGTTTAATTTGTAAATCATCCTTATTGGGTCCTAAGTAAGTAAAATCAAGCGTCATTCTTTTCATTGGGATGAAATCATCTGTTCAGCTCTAAAGACAACTGGAATGTAAATGGAGGCAGGGGATTATTAACAACAAAGTAAAGCAAAATTAACGGCATAACTCATGGAGCTGAATGCAAACACATTTTCAGTATGTATAACAGTAACATAAGGAAGCCAGTGTATTACAGATAGAAACACCTCTGCTTCTCTTTCTTAATGTTGTGGCCAGAGTTAGGCTCATACCTGAAAATGCTGACATCTGAATAAAGCATAAAATGGAGTGCTGTGCAGGTAAGATCTTCAATCCATTGACTGAGATATGAAACTGAGGACCATTCCAAAAATCTTGATGCTGTTTTTTAAGTGTGTTCATGTAACTGAAGGCATTGTTCCCAAAGAGAAATAAGGAAAATTCCCTCATGTCTTGGTCAGGATCCTCTTTCCACAAAACCAGTGCATGCTATTTCAAGGGTTTGTATGGGTTAGGATTAGGTGGAGGAGTCCATCACCCATTTCACTACCACAATTAAGCACTGTATGTATAAAATGCTTTGAGAGAAATGAAGCAATTTTTACATAAGAATGTTTATTCTGCAAAATGGAAGCAAATCTTATGGTACAAGGTTTAAGAAATATTAAGGCAGATAGGAATAATCTTTTCTGTGAGGTACTCACCATAGAAGCATATCTTAAAGGGAGATGTCATTTTTGCAGTAACACATAGTATTTAGGTTTTTGTCAAAAGGCATAAAGAATTTGTTAATTCCTGTGCATTAAGCTGCTTACCATACCATAGGCTGAAATGAGTTCCCACATAAGTCAGTGTTTACCATGATGTAGGCAGGCAATAGTTCCCCATATAAGTCTCTGCATGCCATGCCTTGGGCTAGCATGAGTTTCCACGTGTAAGTCCCTGCTTATCATGCCTTAGGCTGGCATGAGTCTACACGTATAAGTCCCTACTTACCATGCCTTAAGCTGGCTTGAGTTTCCATATACAAGTTACTTCCACTGCTCAGTTATTTATAGACAGAAAGTTGCATACTGTATAAGTGTATTATCTTTGTAAATAGACAGGTAATGGCTATCTAAGAGACACTGTAAATCTGATGTTATCCATGGATGTGTGGTGATAATTACACTGTAGCATTTCACAAAATATAGTAAAAGTAGGCATAAACATTTCTGAAAGGCAGCTGCAGCTCTTCTGTCTCCCTTTGAAACAGCTGTTTCATACATATTTAAATCCAGAGCTGTTTTTCATTTCTTCAATAATAACTGTTTTTTTTTTTCCATTTCTCTAATAATAGCTAAATTAGAATATGATGTCACTTTCTGGAATATGCAGTACAAAATATAGAGCTTTGAGATTTAAAGAGTCTGAGGGAGGTTTATAATCTGTATAGTGAGTGTAAAGAAATCAGTGTATAGGTTAATGTAAAAAATGTAAGTCTGTGTACGCTAAGCTGCAGGATTTTGGAGGGGACCTGTTTTTAACCTACAGTGGATATAAAAAGAGTACACACCACTTTTAAAATGCCATGTTTTTGTGATATTAAAAAATGAGACCACAATAAATAATTTCTAAATTGTTTCCACCTTTAATGTAACCTATAACCTGTACAATTCAATTGAAAAACAAACAAACAAATCTATTAGAAGAAAAATATGCAGCCATCTTATTGTACGTTTTTAATTACTGCACACCCTTAAACTAATACTTTGTTGAAGCACCTTTTGCTGTAATTACAGCATTCAGTCTTCATGGGTACACACCTGCCATCGATTAAAGAAACTCTGATTAACCCCACATAAAGTTCAGCTCTCCTCGTAGGATTTTCCTGACATTTACTCAGTTGCCTGCTACAGCTAAAGCCATGGTTCGCAGAGAGCTTACAAAGAATCAAAGGGATCTCATTGTTGAAAGATAGGGGACCAAATGGAGAGATGAAAAGTTAGCAAGCAAAGGAGAGTGGTAGTGCTGAAACTTGAATTCCTCCTCATGTCTTGGTGAGTACCTTCAAGAGGTGGACCGTGTTTTTACAAAATCTCACCAAGGCGACACTGCTATATAGACTGTATTTATATAGCATATATCATGGAGAGAAATAGGTTAAAAACTAAAAAAGCTGGGTGCACAAGACCCAGGATAAAAAAGTGCCCAATCCTGGTATGTGCACTGGTGCCAGGACTGGAAAAGATGACAGTGTAGAATCCTCAAAATACGGAAACATTCCTATAGTGGGGCCATGCCAGGCCCAGGGGAGGATGCCCCCCCTGTTGTAGAAGGAAGTAGTGGTCCACAAAAATCACAAAAACTGATAGGCCAAAGAAGAGCCATAAAGACGATAAAGTGGACTATTGAGGATAAGAACGAAATTATGTATTGTTACTATTATGAAAAAAGTCCAGAATTTCCAGACACAAGATATGCAAAACAATTAAGAGAGAAATTAGAGGAAAGAAAAATACCTCCGCTAGAAAAACTGTCAGGAGCTTCAAATGAAAATTTGTGTTCATTGATACAACAGATTTGTGTAAAACAGTATGTAGATCAAGAAACCTTGACCTGTTTGGAAAAAGAAGCATTTGAGGAAGTGTGAAAATATAAACAACAAAACCAAGAGATATTTGAAAAGTATAAAAAAAGAAATATGGACATGGGAAAGAAACAGAGATTTGATATTGTGCGATATTTATGCAAAGGAGAAAGCCAAATTAATCAATATGAAGAAGGCAGCCCCAAAGATATTTGAAGAGAAATACAGGCAAAGGCATCCAGATATGGAAAATTTCACAATAAAAAAGAAACAACATCACAACGATGGAATATGGAAAAGAAAATTAGTAAAGCAGAAGATAAAAATAATAGAAGTTGAAGTTATGGAGTGCCTGCAAAGTGAAGGATTTGGTGTAGAAGGTCTAGCACAGGTTACATCACAGCAGAATGGAGTGAATCCCCAAAGTAGGGAGAAACAGGAAGATCAGGAAACATATGAAGAAGACACATGGACATGGGAAAGAAAAAGAGATTCAGTATGGTGTAATATTTATGGAAAAGAGTAAGCAAAACTAACCAATACAAAAAGAGCTGCACCAAAGATATTTGAAGAGATATACAGGCAAAGGAATCCAGACATGGACAACTTTACAATACAAAATATAAGAAAACAAAGATGAAAAGTAGAAAAGGAGATTAGTAATGGATAAGCTAAAGAAATAAAAACTGAGGTCATGGAGTACCTGCAGAGTTAAGGATTAAGTGTTGGAAATCTAATTCCGAAAGCACCACAACAGAATAGAGTGATGGATATCTAAATTTAGGGGAAATCAGTGGAACAGGAAGCAATTGGTCAGGTGCTTTATAAATATAATTTGGAGCCTTTCACAGGAAACCAGTTTAAGCTAGACAGCAAGGGAAGGAACAGGAAACCGTGGAAACTCTGATCCAGTCGATTTTGAGGAGCGATAGGCCAGTGAGTTTCCATATGAAAGAGCAACGGTTGGCACGGGATGAAGTTGAAGAGAATGTACCACAGGAAGATATTATAGAATCTTCTATAGAATTCCCACAGGAATTGGAAAACAAGGGAAGTTTGGAAGAAAATGAGTTGAGAAGAGTTGCTTGATTTAATAGACATAGACAGATATATCAAGATCAATGAAAGAAATAGACTGCAGAAGGTTAATAAAACCCAAAAAGTCAGAAATTTGATAAAACAAATGAACACAGTAATTAGGACTTTTCATAGAGACCCATGTGATATAACAGAAGTGAATAGGATATATTACTGTGCAGCTAAATTAATAACTGATAAAGTTCTACCACAAGAACACTGGGAAGTGAGGCAAAAGAATGGGAGAAATTGAATACCATCATGGAAATATGGAATAGAGAAACTATAAAGCAGTTAAGACAAGAAGGGTCACTGTTAGAAGATTATAGAAGAGGGAATAAATCAATAAAAATACTAAGAAAAGTAGATGCGATAAAAGCAATGCACAGTATTAGACCAGACCAGGCTCTATCATTCACTGTTGCAAATAAACTAAAAATTTCAGCACAGGCAGAAAGACTTAGAAGATATGAAAATAAATATAAAAAAGTTCAAAATGAGCAATTTATTGATGATCCAAAAAAGTTTTATAGAGAATTGGGAAATAAGGTAAAATGAACTGAAAGACCGCCAAAAAAGAAAAAATAGATACATTTTGGAGAAGTATCTATGAAGATCCTTTGGAACATAACAAACCTAATACTTTAATTTACCTTAACATACTGTGTTCATTCACATTCCTAAATTTCCTGGTTATATCTTACACTCTTACCTACTATGAAAACCTAAGTCTAACAGGCTACCTTACATCATCAAAGCAAACTAACCCTACTCTCCTCCCAACCTCAATACCATATCCTACCCTGTCATCATCATCCCCATACCTTCCTCCCCAGTTTCACCAAATAAACCACAACAAATACTACAAAACCAGAAGGCTCTACCTCACCTACTCGAAATACGCAGAAAGATTTCCCTCCCCTCTCCTGCTCTTACTGGTTCATGGGGACATACATCCCAACCCTGGCCCTAACAACTCCTTTCCACTTACCCCCACAGACCAAAATACTAAAGCCATGAAATCCCCTTTTTTACCCAACTCTCTTACAGTTGCTCACCTAAATATTCGTAGTATAACAAATAAAATTACCCAGCTCCATGCCCTAATTGACTTCTACTTATTTGACATTCTCTGCCTAACAGAAACCTGGCTTAAACCAGCAATCAAAGACAATGAAATTACCCCACCTGGTTACAGTATCTTAAGACTCGATCGACCAAACAAAAAAGGTGGAGGAGTTGCCATACTTTATAAATCTGAATTACAAATTAGCCTGATAGACTACCGACCTCCCTCTCCTACAAATGCTGAACTCCTTTGCTCCAAACTTCAGATTAATAAGAACAAAGCAATGTATATTATGTGTTGCTACATCCCTCCCGGGAAAAATATAAATACACTTGAAAATATCCTTAGCTGGCTCTCTTCTACCATCCCACAAGAAATTATCTTCTTAGGTGATCTCAATATTGACTGGAACTCCTGCTGTTCCACTAAACCCACCTCTCTCATAAACCTCTACATGTTCCAACAAATCATAAACTTCCCTACAAGAATACATAAACCTACCAAGAAGCAGAGTATTCTTGATTGGATACTTGTTAATAACAATCCCCATGCATATAAAACAGGTATACTCCCTGACAATATTAGTGACCACCTCCCTACATACATTTCCAAACAAAAATATAGTAGTCCTATGCAGTCAATATATCGAACTATACGCAGTAAGAAAAACTTTAGCCTTCCCAACTTCCTCCTAGAACTTAAAGCTTGCAACTGGGCACCTCTCAAAGACCTTCCTCTTGAAGAGGCAGTCACTTATTTCAATAATAAATTCCTCCAAATTCTGGACAGCCATGCCCCATCTCGCCAAATTAAAATAAGGTCCAAAGCAGCTCCATGGCTTTCCAAAGAAACCAAGCAAAAAATGATACTAAGAAACAAACTTTGGGCAAAATGGAGAACCACAAAAAAAACCCACTGACCACCAACATTTCAAACACCTTAGAAATACCACAAAGAAACATATACTCCTTGACAAAAAAAGCTTCAACTTTAAATTTCAACAAAACCCCCAACAGAACCCTCAAAAATTTTGGTCTGGAATCAAGAAACTCTTATACCCTGGAAACTCCAAAACACCCACCCCTGCCAACCTAACTCAGACCCCTCCTAAAAAAATTGCTGACATCATAAATAACTTCTTCTCAGAAACAGTCACCTCTCTTGCCAACACCTTAACTCCACCAACAACCCTTGAACTCAACCCTCCTAATAATAAAATACCCTCTTTAAAGTTGAACACAGTATCCACAGCCTTCATTCACAACCAACTCCAAAAACTTAAACCTTGTACCCCCTCAGCAGACAAACTGCCAGCAGAGTATCTGCAGCTAGCTGCAAAGGTACTAGCATTCCCAGTCTCCATCTTAATAAACAGAACCATAACCAAATCCACTATTCCATCTCTCTGGAAAATCTCCCATATCATCCCCTTACATAAAGGGGGAAATACAACTGAACTTTCAAACTACCGTCCTATAGCCCTACTCTCTCCTCTAGCTAAAATCATGGAACGATGTGTCCACCAACAACTTCTAGAACACCTTCTCCATAATAATCTACTTGCTGACTCACAGCACGGCTTTAGACCATTCCATAGTACCACCACTGCCCTTCTCTTCTTTACAGACACCATCAACAAAAATCGCAACAATAATCTATATTCATCTGCATTATTTCTTGACCTCTCAAAAGCATTCGATATGGTAAATCACCATCTCCTGATTGATATGCTTAAATACCTTTCTCTTGACACAATGGCTATTCTGTGGTTCAACTCCTACCTGTCAAATAGACAACAAGCAGTACTCTGGGATGGTCATTTATCCTCCCAGCTCCCAGTCTCCATTGGAGTCCCACAAGGCTCTATTCTAGGTCCCCTCCTCTTCTCCATCTTTATTAATAATCTGAATACCTCTCTCCCATCCTCCACTTGCATTCAGTATGCAGATGACTCTACACTCATCTGCACTGCAATGTCTCCTGCTGAACTACATTCATGTACCCAAAATGTTTTTACTGCAGCAGAAAATTGGTTCAAACACATCTGTCTCCTCCTTAATCCTAAAAAGACTAAGTTACTATTGATTACTCCAACTTATAAGTCCATCCCAATTTCCTTTACTATTGTCTCTAACAATGGCACAATTATATCACCTGACAGCACTACAAAACTGCTTGGTGTGACAATAGATAATCAACTAAACTTTGATGCTCACATCAATTTAACTATAAAAACAGTTAACAAAAAATAGGTGCACTCTATAGACTTAAACAATTTCTCACACCAGAGACTAGGATATCTTTAGCTCAAACACATCTCATCTCAACACTACTGTATGCCTCTCCAACCTTTATTAACCTATCAAAAACAAACCTATCAAAACTAGCCTCATCCTACCACAACATTGTCAGGTTTGCTACAGGTGCCCCATATCGGACTCATCATTGCTTAAATCTCAGACAGCTAGGTTGGCTTGAACTGCAAAATCTCATTCTACTCCAACAACTGACTATTACCCACAGGATACTCCATTTCCCTTCTAATACACCTATTCTTAGTACTCTTATTTCCCCCTATAAAAATCTCTCTAACCTACGCTCAGCTAGTAAACTTCTAGTAGCCACATGTAAATCTCAGAACAAAGCAGGTGACTCCCTTTTCTCAAATGCTGTGGGTACACACTGGAACAAGCTCACTAGTGAACTTACTACCTTGACCTCAACACCCCTCTTCAAGAAACATTTAAAGACCCACCTCAAATCACATTGGCTCTGCCCTTGCTCTTCCCCTGACTGACTCTCGTTCTCTACTTCCACATCTTTCCACCTCTTTTCCAAACACCTCTATCTGCACTGTACAAACCCATCATATAGATAAGTAGTACTTCTCCTTCTCTCACTCTGCCTTGTCTCCATCTAGCTGATACCACTCCTCCCACCACTTCAATTTCTTTTTTCCCTTGACTCTATTCAGCTTGTGACTTCCTCTTTCTTATGATTTTACCTCCTATTACAACTACTTACTTTGCTTATGTTTAAAAAAAAAAAAAAAAAAAAAAAATTTTTATTCTGTATTATAATACTGCTCATATTGCTGTGTGTTTTTGTTACACTGATTGCTTTTCTGTTGTTCTGTATTCTAATTAGTTACTAACTCCTGCTTAGTAGTTTTAGTTAAACTCTTGTACATATTTTTTTTTTCTTAAGTTTGTTACCATAGACTGTTACAGTGGAGCTTTTCTCCTCGGGCCTCTACTGAAAATGGACATGTATCCGGTTAGACTAGCCCGGTCAACAAATGTAAAATAAATAAAATAAAAAAGATGCTAAATGGATAGAAGAAGTTAAAGAAAGAATAAGAGGTTCAAAGATACAGAATATGAAATGGGATGAAGTAACAGCCAGAGAGATTGAAACAAAGTTAAGAAAAGCCTTTAATTGGAAAACCCCAGGCCTAGATGCAGTACCTAATTTTTGGCTGAAAGTATTAACGTTTGCATGAAGATTTGCCATGAGTAAGAACTATTTATATGGGCACCCGAACAGACACCGGCCTGGTTAACAATAGTAAAAACAATGCTCCTACTTAAGAGTGAACCTGCAAGCTACCCTAAAAATTATAGACCAATAACTTGCCTTCTGACAATGTATAAACTATACACGGGAATTGATGCTGACAGAGTTTATAGTCATTTAGAAGAAAACTCAATTATGGCAGTAGAACAAAAGGGCAATAAAAGAAAGTCATATGGAACAAAGGATAATGTGTTGTTAAATAAAGTCATAGTGGAGAACTGTAAAAAGGGGAAGAATCTAAGTATGGCATGGATTGACTACAAAAAAGCATTTGATAGTATCACACATTCATGGACAAAAGAGTGCTTAAAAATGTATAAGATACACCCTACACTGATCGACTACATTACAGTGACCATGAAAGAGTGGCAGACCACTTTGCAATTAAGCCATGTGGTAGAAAGATACCCAGCAATGTGGAAGAAAGATACCCGGACAATTCCAATAGTAGTAGGAACAATGAGTCTTATAAAAAATAATCTACAATCATATTTAGATATGTTACCAATCCATGTAACTCCATACAAATTGCAGGAGGAGTCATTAGTAGGCACATTGTGAGTGCTCCAAAGAGCACTTTTGGCCGACATCAAAGATTGAAACAATCCTAATTTCATGAACTTTAATCGTACTTTGACTTAGGAATGGGGTCCATTCAAGTCATGGTATTAGAAATCCAAAAGACTTGGAGAAATTTAAAAGATTGACAGGTATCAGTCAGGAGAAGGGTACAAAAAAATGTCCAGAGCATTGGATATACCATGGAACACAGTGAAGACAGTCATCGAAAAGTGGAGAAAATATGGGACAACAGTGAAGTTGCAAAGAACTGGACGTCCCTCCAAAACTGATGAAAAGACAAGACGAAGACAGGTCAGGGAGGCTGCCAAGAGACTTACAGCAACACTGAAGGAGCTGCAGGAATTTCTGGCAAGTACTGGTTGTGTACTACATGTGATAACAATCTCCCATATCCTCCATATCGCTGGCCTATGGGGTAGCGTTGCAAGAAAAACATCCATGGCCAGCTAAAATTTGCAAAACAGTACATCAAGTCTCCTAAAAGAATGTGGGATAATATGTTATGGTCTGATGAGACCAAGTTTGAACTTTTTGGCCACAATTCCAAAAGGTACATTTGGCACAAAAACGACACTTTCCATCACCAAAAGAGCACCATCACCACGGTGAAGCATTGTGGTGGCAGTATCATGTTTTGTGGTTGCTTTTCTTCAGCTGGAACTGAGGCTTTAGTCAAGGTGGAGGGAATTAGGAACATTTCCAAATACCAGTCACTTTTGGCCCAAAACCTTCAGGCATCTGCTAGAAAGCTGAAGATGAAGAGGAATTTCATCTTTTGACGTGACAATGACCCCAAGTATACATCCAAATTAACAAAATAATGGCTTCACCAGAAGAAAATTAAAGTTTTGGAATGGTCCAGTCAGAGCCCAGAACTAAATCCAATAGAAATCTGTGGGGTCACCTGAAGAGAGCTGTGCAGAAGAGATTCCCTCACAATCTGACAGATTTGGAGCACTTTTGCAAGGGAGTGTGGGCAAATATTGCCAAGTCAAGATGTGCCATGTTGATAGACTCCTACCCAAGAAGACTGAATGCTGTAATTAAATCAAAAGGTGCTAAAACAAAGTATTAGTTTAAGGGTGTGCACACCTATGCAACCAGCTTATTGTATGTTTTTTTATTTTTTATATTTTTTCCCCTAACAGATTTGTTTGTTTTTCAGTTGAATTGTACAGGTCGCATTAAAGGTGGAAAAAGTTTTGGAATGATTTGTTGTGGTCTCATTTTTTATATCACAAAAAACTGGCATTTTAACACGGGTGTGTACACTTTTTATATCTACTGTGCATAGTCTTATTGATATATTTCTGAATAAGAAGTTCACAGTATATAAAAAGAGATAATTTTCATAAACTTGAGTTGAGTTTCTGCAACAAAACATTGAGAAAGCTTTTTACTAAATCAGTGTACCACATCTGTACTTTTTCTTGGTCACCTGTGAACTCCCTTGCATCTTCACTCAGTCAGGCTAAGTCTATCCCTCTTGTTAGCTTAAGAGCAGTGGTTGGGAAATAATGGATTTTATCCTGAAGATAAGATAGCTGCTTTTTTGAAAGATAGCACTCTCCAGGACAATAATGCTGTCAGTCAAACCTGATGCTATTTTATGAGTGGGTTACAGGAGTAACTTCACTGGGGAGCACTGAAATATGGAGAGTACCTGGGTTTCATCAAGGCCTTTGATTTGTTTTTGCAGAGAAAGCTGCTACAAAAGCTGGAAGAGTTGGGATTAGGACTACTAACTTAAAGTGTTACATGACCGACTGGTATGATACACAAAAGTGTGGTTAGGGGAGCAATTTCTAGGCATAAAGAAAGTGATGGATGGACTCCTTGGGTTCTGTACTCTTTTTGTGGGTTCATTTCAGGTATATTTGGGGGAGAGAACAAGATAAGTGTCTTTGATGAAAATGCAGAGGTAGGGGCAGCAGTACAGGATGGAGGGAAGACAAACCAGTTGGTCAGAAAGGTGGTAGTTGAGGTTTACTCCAGAAAATGCAGGCCTGGTCCGTAGCAACCCTGGTGTGAATTATTAGCTGGGGGATGTAGAGTGTATGGTAGCTGCTCAGGAAAAGGGTCTAAATGTGCTGAGTACACCTGGACTGGACTACCAGGAGCAGAGTGATGGGGCAGTAGTAACAGCAGATGGAATGTTGGTGTGTGTCATTAGGGAGATAGACCCCACAAGCAATGGGATAATAATCCTGCTCTGTCAGACCAGTCTTTTTTAAGTGCTGTGTGTGGGACTAGATGCTGTGCAGTGAGCGAGATCTCATGTTAATGGGACAGCTCTTCTAGCCTGAGACCAAAAGAGACAGAGCAGAGGAGCGACAGCTCTTCTTACCCCCAGACAGCAAGAAACAGAGCAGAGAAGTTACAGGTTTTATCACTGTAGAACAGAAAAGACGAAATAGTGAAGGAACAGCTATTCTTACTAAAGACTGAACAGAGGAGCTACATCTCTTCTCACCCCAAACCAGAAGAGACAGAGCAGCATGATATTGATACAGAGGTGATGAAGTTGTGTCAGGAAAATGTGAAAGGGTCATGCTGAACAGGAAGGAGACGGCATAGTTAAGAGACTGTAACTTTAACTTCTCTCTGGATTGATAAAAGGGTGTCTTCACAGAGATGGTGGACCAATAGAATACACTACCAAAATGGATGGGCATAGAGAGGTACCCCATTGTTTTTCAAGAGGGAATGGGCGATGGGGAAAACATCAGCAACAGACAGGTATGGAGAAGAGGAAGTGTACTGAGTGCAACTAAAGGACAGTCTAGAGCTGTATATTGCCTTTTTACCATAAAACTATAGTAATCTTGTGCAGTTGTATAAGTTCACACTGGGAGTCTCAACACTAGCACCAATCAAAAGGAATAGAGTTGAATTCCATACTGTAGAAGGCAACATAACATGCCTACTGATACATGGAAGCAGTATACTTTGCTGCTGCAGCAGTAAGGAATTTGAACATCTACTGCTATGTGTGTGTTCAATTTACACCACTGTAGTTTTGCATGCACACGACACACATTATAGTATGCATTATCACATGATATGTGATTTTTACTTGTACATGATAGACATTACTGTATGGAAGTGTTTTGTATTTCATGTGCATAGGTCACATGTCTTGCTACTCAGATTATACCATACATTAAATATTTATAGTTAAGTACAGTACATTACTGTTTCTACCCAACAACTATGGACATTTCCTGTTATATGTCATTGTAACAGTAAATTATATGATCATATTATGTGTGTTAGCACTGACATAAGATGAAACCCCTTCGCAAGTAATATGGGGTTGGGAGGGTGGCCTAATGGTTAAGGTGTTTGTCTTGCATACACAAGGTGCAGGGTTTGAGTATCACAAGGGATAATTAGCTAGGCTTAAAATGCCTCACAAGGGCAGTTAGCTTAGTACTAATCTATGAACCTATAATACTTATGGGTTCTATGAACCTATATGCTAACCATAAACCAATTTCATATATAATCACATTTCTTTCCAGTCATGCAGAAATGTACACTTTTTTGCACAACAAATGTGCAAATACAGCTTTTCATCTCTGATTTTGCAGTGATTACAGTACATATTTTTAGGATCATACCCCAGGTGTAGAACTCTGATGAAAATGTGTAGCAACAAATGCTGTTTTAGGCCTTAGAGTTACATACATACTCATACTGCCATGTTGAGCGTCACTACCTGAGAGGCAGGAAATGAGAATATTATTTAGTGTCATGTTTTCATTCTGAACATCAAAAACATATCTCAAAGGAAAGAATAGCCCATCATGCCCTGCATGGGAAAATCTGACACGTGTTTAATGAGATGCATTGTGTTCCTTCCCCAGTAATTTGCCAGTGAGTCATTACTGAAATGTGGCACCTTGTCAAGCACTTCCTGTCTCAGGAAACTGAAATGTGGATACCCCATTTAGCAGCAGACAGTGGTGCAAGAAATATGTAAACCTAATGAGCAGTGATCCAAAATAGCTGTAGTGCCTGTGTGAGAGGGAGACTCAACATCTTCTACAAGAACATAGTGGATATATGTGGATTAATATTTACACATTTGTCTCAGTATTGTGTAAGTGTTGTGATGAGTAAAATTCATATTCATTATATTTTGTTTACAGATAAGGAGTCAAGAGCAGAACATATACATTCCTATGAAGCCAGATAACCCAGATTGTACAGGACACAGTGTGAGTAAATATCCAGAATGTATAGTAATGTAACTGTGGGGGTAAATGCATAACGTATAGTAATGTAACTGTGGTGGTAAATGTGCAATGTATAATAATGTAACTGTGGTGGTGAATGCATTCTGTATAGTAATGTAACTGTGGTGGTAAAGCATAACATATAGTAATGTAACTGTGGTGGTATATGCATAACATATAGTAATGTAACTGTAGTGGTAAATGCATAACACATAGTAATGTAACTGTGGTGGTAAATGTATAATGCATAGTAATGTAACTGTAATGTTATATACTTCTCTTTTCATCTTGCTGATACTGTGATGGTTCATGTGTAGTGTCTGTAATGGTGTGTGTCATGACACAGCATGGGCACATATTCAGGCAGTCTATTTGCCAGTTCATTAGGAAGTCTGCAGTGGATGTGCAGTGGTGTATTGTAGCAGTACATGGTCACTTATGTGGACAGTCCAGCTGTCATTTCCATGAGTGTGGTGCAGCAGTATACCGTGCTCTGTTGTGCAGCTTCATGAGCACACAGTTAAGCTACAGCATGTAGGATGGGTGCATCTGGTGCACTGTGGTCTGCCTGGCACTAGATGGGTATGCAGGCTCATAGACAATTCTGTGGGAGTGGTATTTCAAATTTGGTGTCATAACTGGGTAGAACAGTCAACAGTTCTGTGGGAGATGTGCATCAGATAAACTGTGATGTCTCACAATGCTACATGAGCACACATGGGCAGTCTGGTCTATATTTATGTGAAAGGGGTTAATCAGATGCAATGTGATGCATCATAATGCTGTATCAGTACACATGGCAGTTCTTTTCACACTTTTATAATATAGTTGAATCAAAAGTAATGTGTCATATTGCTGCATATGGGCATTAAATGTACATGTTTGGATATGGAATTTCATGACAGCATGCTGAAGACAGAGTAGGTTCACTGTATGTTTCACTTACATGTAACTAAGTTGCCTAATACCTGTCATTTTGATATCAGGGTATAACAAAAAGCAAATGTTTGCAAACTAAAAAGGAAATCCAAACCAAAGAGAAAAAACACAGATAAACCATTCAGTGGAAACTACAAGAAAGAACCAACCAAGTTACTGTCTTCACTGTGTAATACCTTAAACCACCTGTAGTGGAGGCCTATAAAATATGTGAGAATCACCACTTAAGGGCATACCATTGATCTAATGTTGTCAATCTTCATTAATTCTTGACTGATGGGTTCGGTTCCGAACCGACCCGGCCATTGTACAAAGTTCGCGCCAGCCAAAAACACTTGACCTAAGGCTCTACTCATACTGCCCCTCTTGCCATTACCCCAGATCTTGTTGCCACGTACAACTTTGTATGCATCAGACATTGCTCTCAGCTAAGTGCTCAAATTTTTTGATATTTCTGTATCATTCTACCTTTTGCTAATTTTTTTTCCTGATAATTACTATTCCCTAGTTTCCTTGTTGTTGTGCGAGTGGTTCTATATCAAGCTTTTACCTCAAGGTAGCTATCACCCTCTCTCTCTCTCTTTTACCATCATTGGTATTAGGCCTCTCCTTCCCACTTACCATTGGTAATTCTTTGATACCATCTCTGGTATCCTTTTTCTCCTTTCTTCTTCTTCTTACCCATTTGAGTAGTCTTTATATACCATAATTGGTATAAAAAAGGCCTTTCTCTTGCCTCCCCTTTTCTTTTTGAGTGAGTGAATGTATGTGTGTGTGTGTGTGTGTGTGTGTGTGTGTGTGTGTGTGTGTGTGTGTGTGTGTGTATCAGTGTGGGCGTGCCTTGTACTTGACTAGTTAAAATGGTAGAAAAGCAGAAAGGAACCTCCGGGTTCAAGCAATGTAAAGACTGTGGCAGAAAGATGCCCATTTCGGTTGGGCATCTTTCTTGTGTGTGTATTGTTTAGGTGTTCCTCATATGGAAATTCAACCTGCATGTGAACTCTGTAAGGGCTTTAATGCCAAAACTCTTGTAGAGAAACGTAATAAATTGATACTTAAGGATTTGCCGAAATGTCCTTTTGGTGAAGTTCTTTTTGAGGTGGACACTTCAAAATCTCCAAAAAACAATTCAAAAAAATTGAGCCATTTAGTACCATCTTCCGCCAAGGTACATAACTCCAAGACTCAAAAATCTCCAGTTCCGACACCTTCTATGGAGCCGAAAGCAAATGTGTCAACGGCAGCGTTGCCTTCTGCTCCGGCACCAAAACCAACAAAAATCTTCTATGGTGCCATCTTTTGTTGAAAATATCCAGACATCTTCGGTACCAACCATGACTTTGGTGCAGACAACCTCTTCAGCACCAATAATTGCCACTATCACTGTTTTCGTCCCATCTTCACCTACTATCCAGCAGTCTGTGGTGCCAAGAGTTGAGATTATAAGTACTCCCAGGACTAGATATTATCCTTCAATAGACCCCCTTCTTGGGTCAACAGCTGAGTCCATTCGTGGAAAGACCTGAATCTCCTTCGGGAATGTCCGTCTGTTCCTCCAGGAGCCTATTGGAAATGGATGTAGTCAGATTAGTGGATCAGCTCTTGGCAGCCAGAGGCCTTCCTGCTCCCTCTCGGACCTCCCTTTCTTCCAGAGCCGAGGCTTACTCTCGCAGGACTCCTGCATATATTCCTCCTTCAACCTTTCTTCAGGTCTTGGAACCCACTGCTTCGATGCTCTCGGTACCAGCTACCTTGGTACCGATGATGGATCTCACCTCGGTACTGGATCCTACTCTGTGGTCTTCAGTGCCATCTGAGCTGTCATACCCATGGGACCGAGATATGGCTGCCGGTCCCAGGATCCCTGGATCAGCTCTGATTTTTTTCTACAGCAATGTCCGTAGTTCTCGGTACCTTGGTAGTTTTAAGTCCTCTCTCGGCACCTACTCTGGGGGGCAACTCGTCAGAGCAGGGTGTGACCCTGGCTCTGAGGTTGTCTTTCTTGGTTCTGGGCTCCAGTCTCTCTTCAGGTGGGCCTGCCTTCCAGATTATGGAGAGAGCCTTAGCTTCAGCAGGCTCCCAGTTGGTGCCATCCTCATCGGAGTGCCATATTTTTCTTACTTCTGCTTCACAGCCCCCTCAATTTACTACTTCGGGACAGCGGGTACAAGAGCAGCAAGATACCCTAGTGCAGGGGCCCCTCTCTTCGGAGTCCTCTTCAGATGTTCCCCCTGAGGAGCCACCCCGTAAGAGACTGTGTAAGAGGAAGTACTTGGATTCTCCAGAAGAATCAGTCACTGAGGATACAGATTACAATGAAGGGGAAAGGTCCCCTCGGTCACTCCCTGAAGATGTCTCCTTTGGAGACATCATCCTGGAAATATTAAAGAAGAGGGGTGATTGGAAGTCTTCAAACACATCCTCTGAGGAATCTGTTTTCTTGCAAGCTTTTCGTGCCCATCCATCTACTTCTTGGGTGACCCCACCCACTGACGGTCTAATCAAGTTGATCGTTCAGCGTGCGTGGAAGGCTCCTGACACCATAGAACTTATTCCCCACAGACTGGACAACATTCTTTCAGCCGCAGAAGATCAGCCCCATTGGTCTAAAGGTCTAGTAGTGGATATCATGGTGGTGGCATTGGCCACCAAAAAGGAACTCGCCAAAGAGAGTTCAACTGTTCATCCTCCATCCACCAAACCAAAAGTCTCAGATGATGGACAGTTTCAGGAAGCGGGACTTTACATCACTGACCTTTGCTTTTCAGTCCTTGAATTTCTTGGCACACTTTGCTAGACTCCAAAGGGATTTGATAACTGAGCATTCAGACACCCTTGCAGGAGCAGTGTCTGACAAGGTTTGAGATAAGGTTGCCTCTCAACTTGCCACCCTGGAGTCCATCTGTAATTCGTCCATGCAGCTTATTGCACATACAGCTGAAGGAACATCTAGAGCAGTGGGTACAGGCATTACCATTAGGCACCACACCTGGATGCACTTGTGTGATTTTGCGGATGCCTTCAAGTCTTCCATTGTCACCGCTCCTGTTGATGCTACCTCATTGTTTGGCCCAAAAGTTAGACACACATTAACCAGGTGCGAAAAGGACGGGAAGAACCTTTCTGCTGTGGGCGTGCATTTTTCCACTCCACAACGACTTTACTCCAGGAATCAGAGGAGTAGAAAAATGAGGTTCAAGAAGGCCCCAGGGCCTTTTCGGGACACACATGGTGATTATTCCTCCTGGGGCAGAGGGCGGAACTCTTCTGGAAGATGCCCCTCCTGTAGCAGAGGAGGTTCACGTAACCAGGGTTCCAGAGATTCCTTTTCTGGACAACCCTACCAGTGCTCCTGAACTGAGGCCCAATTGCTTACCTCTGGAAGCAGATGGGGGAAGATTTTCTCTACACCACTCAGCCTGGCTCACAGTAACATCAGATTCCTGGGTGCAGACAGTAATTACCAGAGGTTACCAAATTCTCTTCACTCTTTTCCCCAAACCCTAAAGACGAATCCCTGATGTTCCACCCAGTCAGAGGTATCTAGCAGCACTAGAAGTTCAAAAGCTGCTTCAAAAAAAAAAGTCACCCAACCAGTCCCACCAGACCAGATAGGATCCAGATTCTACTCAAGATTCTTTTTAGTGCCAAAAAAGACTGGGGACTGGAGACCAATCTTGGATCTCAGTGTTTTAATCAATTTTGTACAACAGACAAAATTCCAGATGGTCACAGTTCAGTTTATCCTGCCCTTTATAGAGAAGGGCGATGGGATGTGCTGTATAGATCTTCAGGATGCGTATTACCACATAAAGATGGACAAATGCTCCAGAAGATATCTTTACTTCCGGCTGGCAGCCAGTCATTATCAATTTTGAGCACTGCCCTTTGGTCTCACCACAGCCCCCAGGGCGTTCACCAAATGCATTGCAGTTGTAGTATCTCACTTAAGGCTATAGGGATTCTGCGTGTTTCCATATCTAGACGACAGGCTCCTCACTGCCCCCACCAGGCGTCTGCTGCTTTGCACCATAGACTCTGCTCTACACCTGGCCAGGTTCTTAGGCATTTCAATCAACAAAGAAAAATCACAACTATCCCTCACACAGGACCTGGATTCATTACAGCAAAGCTAAATGCGAAAACCTGGTTCGCTTCCCTTCCTCATCACAGGTTGTCAAACTTGTGATCGCAACTTTGAGTGATTCTCTCTCAGGACAAAGTCCCTGCTTGTCTGGTACTGCAACTTCTTGGATCCATGGCAGCAGCAATAATGTTAGTCCCCCTAGTGAGATATCACATGAGGCTGCTTCAATGGCTCCTAACGTCACTTCTAACTCAGAACTAAGCAGGATTTATCTTGGTGGATGAAGCCAGAAGAGGATTTATGGAGTCATCCCTTCTCCCTCTCTCAGCCCAAGGCGGTAGAGACTATGGATGCTTCCCTGGTGGTGGTGATGGTGGTGGTGGTGGGGGGCATTTACAAGGAAAGACTGTCCAAGGAGGCCAATCCACACATCAGTGTCCTGGAAGTGAGGGCAGTACTTTTAACGTTGCAAGCATTCCAGTCTGCCCTTCCATCTGGGACAATTGCTATTCAGTCAGACAACATGTCAGCAGTCAGGTACATCAAAAAACAGGGGGAACCAGATCCTACCCATTATGTCGGGAAGCCCTAACAGTTTGCCAATGGGCAATCACCTCCAACCCCTTTCAAATAGCGACACATATTCTGGGGAACTCCACCATGATTGCAGACAAGCTAAGCAGGTGTATCCTTCTACCTCCCGAGTAGTCTCTCAATCCCAACATAATGACGAATATTTTTCATTGATGGGGTCAGCCTTGCTGCAACCTGTTCATCTCTTCCGTAAATGACAAATGCAGCAGCTACTTTGCCCTATTCCCCGAGAGATGCACTACTTCATGATTGGTCCCCAGGACTTCTGTATGCTTTTCCACCAATTCCTCTAATTCCCCAGTTTTTAAGGAAAGCCCAACGGTTGAGAAACAAAGTGATTCTCATTGCACCTTATTGGCCTCTTCAAGTCTGGTTTCCCTTTCTTTGGCCTCATCTGGTTCACCGCCTGTGGATTCTGGATCCAACTCCGGACCTATTATCTCACCCTCAGTGCTTGGTGCATCCCAACCTCCAACATCTCAAGCTGACGGTTTGGTTTCTTCACTTCCAGTGATTGCCAGGCAGAACAATCTTTCCTCCCCAGTGAAAAAGATACTTCTGGCTTCTCATAAACTGTCCACCAGAAAAATTACCTTGACAAATGGAAAAGATTCTTTATCTGGTCAGATGCAAACAGTCTTGATCCTTTCTCGGCTCTAGTAGATAAGATCCTGGAATACTTAGTCACCTTATTTCAAATGGGAGCTTCAACCTCTGTCATTAGAGTTCATTTAGCTGCCATCTGAAATTTTCATAACGGTTTTGACGATTACTCATTAGTGTCCCACCGTCTTTGCAGAATTTTTCTTAAAGGCTGTCAACATTTGAAGCCACCTTTTAAAGATCCAGTAGTGCCTTGGATTTGATCTTAGTCTTGCAGTATCTAGATTGTCAACCATTTGAGCCAGCAGCCACTTATGACCTCACGTTTTTATCTTGGAAGACCCTATTCCTAATAGCTACCACATCTGCTAGGAGAATTTCAGAGTTACAGTCTTTGTGCATGAATCATCCCTACATCATCTTCCACAGAGAGAGAGAGAGAGAGAGAGAGAGAGAGTATCACTTAGTACCGGTCCCTCCTTCCACCATCATGACTGTAGAAGTCAACAGTCCAGGCAACAGATTGATGCATCTAGTAGATGAGGCAGAAACACAGCATAGATTATTTGTGATAGGAATTCTCCCAGAGCAGGACACGTTACATTAAGTGCACTCTGATCATAAGTGTAATGCCAGGCATATGCTTGGCTTATCTGAAGACAAAGGGACAATGCATCAGCTTTGATGTCAAGAATGGTCATAATACCCTGGAATATTTGTTGTAGAGGACTGTAATGTAAGCATGCAGAGCCCAATCCGATACTGATTTATTTATTTGGGTTGCATTCTGTAGACGATATGACTGTTGTCACTGTATGTAGAAGAAGAGGTGATCAGTGAATTAGCACTGATGATACTGACATTCAAAGTACCATCTTCATCCAATTAGCATGTTCCTCCAACATCATGGAGGTGTGATGTTATGTATGAGAAGACATTTATGCAGGGATTGATGTCACATCAAACATTCCTAAACTTGTCTTGGCCATTTCAAGAGGTAATAGCTGCTTCTGAGTATAAAATGTGACAGGAAGATCTTTTGGTTTAATACACACGATAAATATGCAAGATTGTTAGTATTAACATAACAACAACAGGAGGTGAGGCTTGTAGTCAGTGTGACAAACTCTTGTTTGTGAAATCATGTGTGCACTACAACATAGATAAGTTAATGAAATACTAATTTAACAACAATATCCTTCAAACAATGGCTGTCGGTATGAATAAAACACATTTACAATGAATGTACTCAGTTAATGAAGTCCATGCATTTAAAAAAGTGAAACAGTATTAACTGGTAATTCAACATCTGAGTCCCTTTTGAGTGCATTACACAACTGATTATTGTCACAATTGCTAATGTCCCTTTAGACTGGCTTCCAGATGATGGCTGATATGCTTCATAGTGTGTGTAAGTGCCATTTTCCTTCCAGGGCAGCAAGGCCTGTGTTTTGTGTCACAGTTCCTAAGGTCCAAAATTTGAGGTCTGAGAAAGGGGAAAATTTACCTTCTAAGGGCGTAAGTAGAATCAGCATGGGCCTTTTCCCAAAGCCAGAAAGTCATTGGACAGGACCAAATGAAATGCAGGTAATTGGCATTGGGATTTCCACACCTCCAACTACTATGTACTTTTCTCCTGGGTTTCTCCTGCAAAGGTGTTAACTGCCATTTTTTTTAAATTGATTAAAGAACACAGTTGGTAGGGAAGAGCAGTATTTGTTTATGTTAGATAGATCTTGCCTCAAATGGGGGTAGTTGAATTACTCAATAGAGGGGCTGAGTGCTGACAGTCTTTCTCAAAGACTGCGTGATAATAGTTGTCAATATTCCTGTATAATAGTGACAGGAGGCATAGCTTAATGTATTGATGTAGGGGGTCCCAACCTGTCATCTCAGCTAGCCTGTCATCAGGATCCCTACTGAAATATCAGCACTCATAACGTCAAGTGCAGACAGACTAAAATAAATAATGAGCAAAATTACAAGAGAAGAGTGAATCTCTAACCTTACTCTTCTCCTTTAACTTGATTTTTGCAGGGGGACCCTCTGCCCTGCAACTGATGTGGGAACATTTCCCCATGCTTTGAATTTATATATACTAACAGTGAGATTGCCATGCCTCAGAGAAAAGGGAATATTCTGAGAAATGGCCATCTTGGAGTGGGTATATAAAAGTCTGTGTTTTCAGACATTCATTCTCTCTATTTCGGGACTCACTCATGTTGGTCCCAACATCTCAAATTATTACCTGCCATCATCTTTTGAGATACCATGACTGAAGTTCAGTAGCTGCAGATACTTCCACCAGTGGATTGCCACAAAACAACCTACATTCCATGAGGGGTAAAGGTTCATAGTTCACGTCAGGAAAAATATCTACCCATAACTTTCCCTAGAAAAAAAAAAACTGTAAATTTGACCACATTCACCCTCCCCACAGATTATTAATAAACAGTAACTTGAGCATCTTAATTTAAAAACTTCTCAGGTGCCAGATTTTCCTGTGTTTTTTAGTTGCATAACTATTATTTTTTTAAGTGAATAATGCTCATCACTGGGCAGTCCTCTTAGCATTGAAACCTTCTAGGACTACCTTCCATAAGATGTGATTTCTACACGCTCAGACAACATGTCTGTAATCTGGTGTGTCAAAAAGGAGTGAGGGGCCAGGTCTTAGCCTGTATATTGGGAATCTATAAGTGTGTGACAGCAGGCAATGTCTTTATAGCACTTTCTTGTAGCAATTCATAGTCTAGGTTAGAATAACTACTTGTCAGAGATGCTCAGCAAGAGAATTCTGAAGCCTCGCATGTGGTCAATCAGACAGTTAGTAGCGTAGATAGTATTTTTCTGATGGGGCCAGCCTTGCTGCAACCTGTTTGCATTCGCTACCAACACAAAATATTGCTAATACTCTGCCTTTATCCCTCCAAAGGGGGAGTCACCTAGAGGCACTGTTGTCTTTCACTGTCCATCTGGACTTCTGTATACCTTTCAAAGTCTTCCATTAATGAAATTCCGCCAGAAATCATCTCTGGGTAAGGTCTCAGTAATCCTCATAGCCACATTCTGTCAGGCAGGTTTGGTTCTCCTTGTGATGAATTGACCTCAAGAGGTAACCTTGGCTTCTTGATCCACAATCAGATTTGTCATCCCATCCAGTGAGCCTCACTCGAACTTTCACACCCTCATGCTAGCCACATAGGTTGTTCAGTTGTAGTGATGGCTATGGAAACAGCCAGAGTCATCCAAATTCTCTCAACCACACAGAAAGAATCAATGTGCCTACAGTTCAAGAGCAAATGGAAAAAAATTCCATTTAGGCTTCTCTTCAGGAGTTGTATTATTTTCTTCTCCATTTTCCTTAGTTTTACATTTCCTTTCTTCCTTGTTTCATTCTGGCTGCAGTTATTCTACCATTAAGGTCTAGCTGTCTGTCATCTAAAATCTTTACAAAGAGTTTCTGTCTTCACTGGCAGCTCAGAACATCTGCAAAGCATTTCTTAAGGGGACCTTTCATCTCTGCCCCACCCTGTTAAAGACCGTATGCCCCCGTGTGACCTAAGCATTGTGCTGGCACCATTGACATACCCTTCATTTGCACCAGCCTCTTCTTCTGAACTGAAATGTATTTCTTGGAAGACTTTTCTGTTAGCTGTCACCTCTGCTGGAAGGAAGTCATAGTTACATGTATTGTCCTCCTTGTCTTCATATCTGATTGTTCACAAGGAAAGAGTATCAGTGAGGAAACATCTGTTTTTCATGCCCGGGGTTTTCTTTTAACCATATCATATGCCTTCCAGTATTTTTCTCAACTAGTTCAAGAGAAAGCAGTGTTTGCTGTGCACCTTGAATGTTCACAGAGATTTATATTTCTGTTTTGACTGAACAAAAGCAATCAGAAAGGCCACTCAACTTTTCCTTATGTGTCCTCTAGGCTGGGGCTGAAGTCTCAACAATAATCTGGCTTTCAGGTTATGTAACATTTGTATACCACTCCAAAAATAAAAAACTTACAGCAAAGCTAAAAGCTTATTCCATAAGATTCACTCTAACTTCTACAGCCTTCTTCGAGAATTCTTCAGTGAATGATATTTGCACAGCAGCAACTTGGACTATGTTGCATACCTTCTCTTAACATTATAGACTGGACATCATCTCCAGATCTAGTTCCTTTTTTGCAGCCACCATCCTCAAGACCATCCTGTCATGATTCCCACCCAGGAAAGCTGGTAGCTAGGGAATTTGTCCCATAATTCAAACTTGGACAGACAGGATAATATAAAATACAGAAGTTATGTACTCAACATAATGGTGGATCTTTAGGTCTTTATTTTCCTTAGTCCATTCACTTCAACAACCTGCCCTCCATTCCCCTTCCAAATAGTAATTTCCTCTAACCAGATGGACCTAGTAGACCTGCTTTGAAGCTTGTCCTTTTCTGACTGCCATCCTCATAGACGCTCTTATTGCCTTCTCTAGCAATTAGGCAGGATATTTGATCTGCGGAAATGTAGTGGAAGGGTGCATGGTAGGAGTACGCAAGGAGCTCAAATGCTTGGTGAGATAATCAGATGGCAGATCAGATCCATCTGATGGAGGACACCCCATAATTTGAAGTGGATAGACTAAGGATAATAAAAATCCAGTGTAATGGTAATTATAGGACTGCTCACTGCTTTCTTTTCAATTATTCATTTTCTTTTTTGTGCCTTAGTTTTTACAATGCATTAGCCTATCTTGCTATTTTAGGAGTGTGTATCCTTTATGCAGAACTCCATAGAGGACAAGTGAGTGTTTATATTCAGCAGAGCTGTCTCTGTGATTAAGAGAACTGCACCCACAGACTCAACAAACCTGTTTATTTCATCATGGTTTGGCGTTTCCTACATTGTAACACCACTCTGGGACTATTTACAGGTTTTTAAATATTTTTATAAGTAATTTCTGAGTCTGACCACATTGGGATGGCATTTTGAAGCAATTCTGATTGTTTAGTCAGCCTCTAGTTATCCCACAATGCAGTGCTTGTCTGTAAGAAATTCCATCATGCAGGCCTCTTTCTTCCTAAAGCTCCTGTCTCACTGCATTGATTTTACATGTATACACTGCTGCCTTTAACTTTGTTAGTTTTAAGTAACATTTCATGTCGTTCAATAACTACTTAAAACACAAACAGTGGAAATGCTACAGAACAGACTTTCAAAGTGCTTTTTACTGCTGCTTCTTTTTGTAATGGCCAAACTGCAGTCTTTTGTGAAGCCTGAATTATATTACTTTGACTCATCTCCCATCCCCATTCACACCTGACTTCCCTAGCTATCAAAATGCTAAGGGTAATTTGAGCTGTTACCTGCTGTGATTGACAGCTCACAGCAGGAGACTTGACTCGTATAATGTTCCCTTTTTCTAGCCTTTACTTTCTGTATGGGCAGTAGAAGGACCGGGGAGCAGTGACATCACAGCATGGGTGGGTTTTTAGGGCGGTAGTGGTGATGTCAGTTTGGGGAGGGAAATGGCCAGAAAACTACCTGTATTCAGTGGCCTTGATGACATCAGTGAATTGGAGACTACAGCAAGCTTTTCAAGGGTGGGACAAAAGTTTTTTGAAAGCGAAACCATCACAGTACAGTAAGGTACTGTTCTAGTGGAGAGAAACAGTCAATTTAAAATATTTTAATTGCTGTATTGTTGTTTATTCATAGCAGAGACTGTAAATAGGGAGAAAAAAGACAGAGAAGTTGAGCATTTAATAATATAATCCCATTGTTGTCCTTTAAGTTCAGAAAACAGTTTGAAAGAGACTGTTTGCTGCTGAGCTTTGAACACAAATAATTTGTGGAAAGAAAATCAGAGATGGAAGCACTGCTCCAGCTTAAAAGTTTTGTGTTTCTGGAACCAGGCTTGGAGTACTGCTCCAGCTTAAAAGCTTTGTGTTTCTGGAACCAGACTTGGAGTACTGCTCCAGCTTAAAAGCTTTGTGTTTCTGGAACCAGAGTTGGAAGTACTGCTCCAGCTTAAAAGCTTTGTGTTTCTGGAACCAAAGTTGGAAGTAGTGCTCCAGCTTAAAAGCTTTGTGTTTCTGGAACCAGAGTTGGAAGTACTCCTCCAGCTTAAAAGCTTTGTGTTTCTGGAACCAGACTTGGAGTACTGCTCCAGCTTAAAAGCTTTGCTTTTGGAATTCATTAAAAGACAGTAAATGAGAGTCCTAGAATAGATTTCTTGAACAGGCACTGAGAGAAACCCAATAAGTAACTCTGTCTGATGGATTCATCAGCAGTGTGTATACATTGCAATGAAGCTCGCCTCACAGCAAGAGGTTCTCCCTTTCGATTCTCGGCTGGAGCGCCTTCTGTGTGGAGTCTGCATGTCTTCCCCATGGTCAAGTGACGTCTAAAGACATGCAGGTAGGTATGTGCATGAATGGGTGTGCCTTCTTTGAAGGTTTGGCGTCGGGCTGGCAACTCGGCACCATAAAAAATCAACTGCCAATGATTAGCGGACCGGAGTTCCGCTGTGGTGACTCCTAACTGGGATACTCTGAAAGACATACATACACATTGCAATGAAGCTAATTCATTTGGCCGATTGTGCACACTGAGCAGCACTGCTAATCAAATATGCAGGAAGCAAAGACACATAACATGACAAGCAGCCTCAGCTCAAGCTCATGATATAGGCTTGTGTCCACATTGAGGTAATGAAGTTCTTGACCTATGTGTGTACACAATGTTAACAAAGAGGTGGACTCGAAAAGTTAGCGCTCTAGAAGTGAATGTGCATGCACAATACAACAAATAGGTAAATCAGGAGTACATAAGCAGGGGGAAGTCTAGCAACAAGTAGTCAAGAAAGGTTTATACTGTTGTACATTGCACTGAGTGAATTCATAGACATATGTAACATTGCTGGCAGTGTCATTCACATTAAGAAACGGTCATTAAATGTTAAGAAGGAAGAATGTGTTTTTGGAAAATGCATGTAAGTAATAGAAATTTTGAACTTTACATGGGCACATGCAGGAATACTGGAAAAAGAAATACATAAATGTGTGGAACATCTGTACATACTGCTCCCACAAATATGAAAGTGGGTACAATAACCGGTGTGGTGATAGTATGCATGTTGTGAAGGGTAGGAAGTAAGACATAGAACATATCAAAATCATTACCAAGTGTAGTCTTTACGGATATTACACAGTTACACAAATGTGATATGGAACAGAAAATAAACTATTACCGATGTGTAATATATGAGGTACATGGGAGATGTGGGACATGTCATGAAACCTGTACTAAGGCCAGTGGCAGCTGGTGACTTCAAATCAAAGGGGGGCTGCAGGAGACAGGTGAATGGGTGGGGTCAATGGGAAGGGGTGCAGCCAACTAGAAAGGGGAGGAGCTATGCTCAAAACCACAAAAACTGTAACTTTAATTAAATACGCTGCTCTGGGTGCCAAACCGCCATTATGAGAGTCCAATCAAGACAAAATGAAGAGTAGAAGACAGCATGACAGCTTACTTAATATCTAGATGGAAACAAAAAGGTTGTGAGGCATGAAAAAATAAATTACTTTTTAAATACATTACTGGAATGCCAGTCAAAATCAAGTATAAGAAAAACAAGCAGCAATCAACTCAAACCACTTCTCCTTGCTTTGCAGTTGTAATTATATTTTTTATATTCAGCTTTTTAAATTACTTTTTAAATACATTACTGGAATGCCAGTCAAAATCAAGTATAAGAAAAACAAGCAGCAATCAACTCAAACCACTTCTCCTTGCTTTGCAGTTGTAATTATATTTTTTATATTCAGCTTTATTAAAGTACCAAGTAACATGCTGAAAGTAGCAATCTCTGTTATACTCCCACTTATAAAAATGTTTCTTACCCAAAAAAGACCTGCTGCCTGACAACTATCTACTTGTTTCAAGGGGAAAACATGATCAAAGTAAAAAATGAAAAGCAAACAAGAAACAAGCTCAAGATACATTGCTTAAAGGATTACTGTACAGGTAATGGACCACACATGATAGATTGGCATTCTGTTTGATTTACAGGTAAAGCCTGCGAAGATGACTGCGAGTCTCCAACAAATGTAATGAGCTTCTTAAAATAATGTAATCCTGTCCTTTATTACAAATACTGTCATGTGCATTCAAAACCCAAGGCTTATACATTATCTAGTTATGTAAGTATTCTCTGCATGGCAACAACAGAAAGGCTTTCAGTGTTGTCAGTTCTTTAACAGTATGCTTATTAAAGCTTACTTGCATCTTACAATCTCAGACAAGCTTGCCTGATGGTCATTAAAGCATTGCTACTTAAACACAGAGCAACAGGCACTTTCTGTGTAATAATAAGCATAAATCAACAGTATAAAATATGACAGAAACCAGAACATTCTGCAAAATCAAGGACAGAATGAAAGTAGCACTTGTGTCTACCTTGGATGGGGGGATACTCTGCACATTTACACTGCATAACTGCTCCTTGCCTTGCTTGGACACATCCAGAGTCACTATATAGGGGAGTGGGGTCCAACAAGTATATCACAATTTGAAATGTCTCTGGCTGACTGTGATGGCCCTGACATATTTGTCATACCTCTCAACCTCAGAACAAGAAATATGGACAGAGCCATACATAGAAGTGGGACAAAGGCCCAAAAATAAGGACAATTTTTAAATATTGCTCTTATAAACTTAGAAAGATACTAGAATAGTAGGTCTTACATTAGTATAAATTTTCTGAAGGGTACAAAATCTGAAACTCAAATGTCTGTCATTATTTTCTAACTTCAGTCTTTAATGATTTGCCACTAATTTGCCAAAAAACACAATTTTATGAATAATGGACCAAAAATGTGATGCAAAAATATAAAATAGCCACACAATACAGCTGGGAACCTGTCAAAGATGGGACACTTTTAATATTAGTACTGCTAACTTGAGCAGCTGACAAAATAAAAGAATCTACATGCATTTCTGAAATAAAAGTAATCTATAACTCTGATTATTACAGTTATTTCTTAATTGTAAGCCCTCCACGTTTTCTTCCAAAATTGCCATTTTGCGGCGGGATTATTAGGGGAAGAGCAACATTTTGAGACAAAATCGGGGGCAGCTGAGAGGTTGGATATGCCTAATTCTATAAAGCAATTTATTTGCACGTACCTCTCAACCTGTTAATGCAGGAAATCTGGACAAGGCCAAATATACTGGGGGAACTTATAAACAGTATTATAAATTGTTGTATAAAATGAGACAATTGATAGAATAACAGGTCTTGCTTTAGCATGCATTTTTCTGAAGGTTATGAAGTCTGAAACTCAGTGTCTTATCATTATTTAGTGATTTAATTTCTAAATTATTTGCCAGAAAACCACACATTTTATGAGGAACAAACAAGAAATAAGAAGCAAAAATCTATTCATTCTGTGAAAATCTGGACAGTTGATAGGTATAGTTCAGACAGGGTTGTCTTTGAGTTTGCCACCCTTCCCCCTCACAAAATCATGGTCGAATGGAGCCTCCCCCCTGCAGCCATTCCAATGAACCATTACTTGGCTATTTCACCCCATTTACCATAAACACTAATGTGCATACTGCTTTACTTCTACGATGATTTGGACTTCATTTGAAAGTTTTATTTTGCATTTTACAGCACAAACACTAAGACATCTGCTAAATAAAGCAATGCAATCTCACAGTGAAAACAGACTTAACATTAAAACTTTTCTACCCTTGAAACTCACATTCATTGAAACAGCATTGAAACCCACATTCAAAGAAAATACATTTTGCCAGTGGCAGATAAAGATTAACTTTGGGCTGTTTTTAAGTCATATGCCCCTTGCACACGAAACATACACGTAGTCTTTGATACACCTTCCTGATTGTATTAAATTATATTCCTTGTACAATATAGTGCAGTTGTTAGACAGCATTTTAAATTTGTTTTGAACATTTACAATGAAACATACACGTAGTCTTTGGTACACCTTCCTGATTGTATTAAATTATATTCCTTGTACAATATAGTACAGTTGTTAGACAGCATTTTAAATTTGTTTTGAACATTTACAATGAAACAAGTAGGATAAATATAACAAGTAGCTGGTGAATAAAGCTCCTCTCAATAGAAATATAAAGTCCAGTACAAAAAAGAGAGAGCAGACAGGGCAACGACAGTTCAGTAATTTATTCCAGTTCATTAAGCACTTTCACATCTCAACGGATGCTTCATCAGACTTTAATGAACAAATTGCACAAAAATACTTCCTTTTATAAGTGCATCAATTAATCAAAATCCAATTAAGCACATTGCACATATTTAAAGGTACATATATATATAAATATACAAAGTTAAAAACCTACTAAGAGAAACCATTTAAAAACGTTTTAGAAACGTATAGCTAAATTTTATTACACCTAACATAATTATAAAAAATATATATTAATAATTAAAAATCACTTAGAGCAAAGAAATTTATATATCAGTGCTTCAATGATCTCTCAGCTAAAAAAGGCTTTAATACTATTTTGTCATTGAGGCCCTAACCCTTATCTGCCTGCATCCTAACAATCCATTTAAATTCATGTTGTTCTGTACAAGCACTGAAATTACCCAACCTACATGTCCTAGGAACTAACTCAAGTACTAAAAAAACAAATCTATGAGTGGTATTATTCTGTAAAATATGCCTTGCTAACACGCTTCCCTCATCCTCTCTATTAATAGCATAAACATGTTCTCTCACCCTGTCTCTCAAAGTACGATTTGCCATACCTATGTAAAAACTTGGACATTTTATGCAGTAAGCTAAATAAATGGCATCTCTAGTCTTGCAATCTGCATAATGCTTGAAAACATATCTATAATGAGTGGAGGGGTGTACAAACTCATTTGTACTACACATATATTGACAGTGATTACATCCCCTACAAGCAAATTTACCTTGTTGTTTAGATTCAACTCTCTCTGACAAACTCATATTGTCATTATAACATAACAGTCTCTTAGTATTCCGATATGAGAAGCTTGGCCTTTCTCCAACTATATTTTTCAGTTTCTCATCAGAAGTTAATATTTGCCAATTTCCATTAATAATCTTGGTTATGGTCCTATTATTGCTGGTGTACGGTAAGGTCACTCTACATCTATGGGAATTGCTGTTCTTATTAAGAATATATGTGGGATTTCTATTTGCTGAATTCTTACAAAAAATAGGTCTCCCTTTGTTAGATATATCAATAAAGTCTGGGTTCCTTAGTTTTACATATTTTATTTGTTTATAATCTCTTTCCATAAAATCATTCTGTAAGATATCTAAAGCTCTATCACATGTTATATGTGAGCTTGTAAGTCTGGAAATTCTTAGACCTTGACTTTGTACCACATTATTATATATATGCTGAGGATGCATACTTTGTCTATGAAGGAGATTATTTCTTCTACATTCCTTCCTATGCATCCCTGTATGTATTTGGTTACCCTCTACTATCACAGATACATCTAAAAACACAATATTTTGAAGTGACCATTCCGCAGTAAATCTGAGGAATGTTGTGGTAGAGTTAATATAATCTGTAAAACTTAGCAACTCATCCAAGGGACCATTCCATAAAAAGAAAACATCATCAACAAAACACTTATAATAGGGGATGAATCTAAAATATGTATCATTTCCCATGACAAAATTCCTTTCCCACTGTGCCATTACTATATTTGCATAAGAGTTAGCACATGGGATACCCACCGCTTCTCCATTTGTCTGAAGGAAATATTCATCTTTAAAGGAAAAAACATTCTTAGTTAATACCAAATCCAGTAAGAAACAATACAACTGAATTCTTTCACCAGGAACTTCATAAACCTAAGAAACTCTCTAATATACTCTATTCCTATTTCATTCGGAATCTTGGTAAAAAGCGAAACAACATCTAAAGTTACAAACATTGTGTTCAACTAAAACATATCAGAATGCACAAAATTCGATAGAGTAGAAAGAAAATCCTTTGCATCTTTCAAAACAGTATCAGTAACATCAACTAATGTTCTCAAATGCTTCTCTAAATATATTGAGATGGCCTCTGTCAACCATCCTTGACTTGAGACAATTGGTGTAAGACGGGGTTGATACTATTATTATGACTCTTAGGAAGGCCTCTTATACTTGGTATATAAGGATTCTCAACCAAGAAATATTTATAAAGATCAGAATCAATAATACCTGACATTAAAAAATCATATAAGGTTGCATGTACTACATGGACTAATCTATTCAGCTGATTATGGTTAAGTTTAACATAAACATCAGCTTCATTTAACATTTTATTCATTTTTTATAGTAATCAATACTGTTCATTACCACAATCGCGCCTCCTTTATCAGCAGGGCGGATTGTTATATCAGTATTCTTTCTTAGGGAACATAAAGCATCAAACTCACCACTATTAAGATTATAAAAATCTTGTTTTTTGCTGTCTAGACACATTATATCTTTCTCACAGACTTTTTCAAACGCTTCTAAGAGCGGATGCAATATTGGTGTGAAAACGGATGGCAGTCTACTTATGTTTTGACCGCCAGCGAACTGTCTCTTCTTGGTAAAGGTTTGTCCTTTATTCCTTCGTTAGTTACTGACAACACAGAGCATGTAATTGACATAAAGAAATTTTGTAGGAATGTAATGTTAAGATTAATATATGGGAACGCTGATAATAATGGAAAGATTAATGTTTTTGTAAACCATCCGTTTTCACACCAATATTGCATCCGCTCTTAGAAGCATTTGAAAAAGTCTGTGAGAAAGATATAATGTGTCTAGACAGCAAAAAACAAGATTTTTATAATCTTAATAGTGGTGAGTTTGATGCTCTATGTTCCCTAAGAAAGAATACTGATATAACAATCCGCCCTGCTGATAAAGGAGGCGCGATTGTGGTAATGAACAGTATTGATTACTATAAAAAAATGAATAAAATGTTAAATGAAGCTGATGTTTATGTTAAACTTAACCATAATCAGCTGAATAGATTAGTCCATGAAGTACATGCAACCTTATATGATTTTTTAATGTCAGGTATTATTGATTCTGATCTTTATAAATATTTCTTGGTTGAGAATCCTTATATACCAAGTATAAGATGCCTTCCTAAGATTCATAAGAATACTATAAACCCCCCTCTTAGACCAATTGTCTCAAGTCAAGGATGGTTGACGGAGGCCATCTCAATATATTTAGAGAAGGATTTGAAAACATTAGTTGATGTTACTGATACTGATTTGAAAGATACACAGGATTTTCTTTCTACTCTATCTAATTTTGTGCATTCTGATATGTTTGAGTTGAACACAATGTTTGTAACTTTAGATGTTGTTTCGCTTTTTACCAAGATTCCGAATGAAATAGGAATAGAGTATATTAGAGAGTTTCTTAGGTTTATGAATGTTCCCGGTGAAAGAATTCAGTTGTATTGTTTCTTATTGGATTTGGTATTTACTAAGAATGTTTTTCCTTTAAAGATGAATATTTCCTTTAGACAAATGGAGTAGCCGTGGGTACCCCATGTGCTAACTCTTATGCAAATATAGTAATGGCACAGTGGGAAAGGAAATTTGTCATGGGAAATTATAGATATTTTAGATTCATCCCCTATTATAAGCATTTTGTTGATGATGTTTTCTTTTTATGGAATGGTCCCTTGGATGAGTTGCTAAGTTTTATAGATTATATTAACTCTACCACAGCATTCCTCAGATTTACTGCGGAATGGTCACTTCAAAAGATAGTGTTTTTAGATGTATCTGTGACAGTAGAGGGCAACTAAATACATACAGGGATGCATAGGAAGTAATGGAGAAGGAATAATCTCCTTCATAGACAAAGTATGCATCCTCAGCATATATATAATAATGTGGTACAAAGTCAAGGTCTAAGAATTATCAGACTTACAAGCTCACATACAGCATGTGATAGAGCTTTAAATATCTTACAGAATGATTTTATGGAAAGAGGTTATAAACAAACAGAATATGTAAAACTAGGGAACCCAAATTTTATTGATAGATTTAATAAAGGGAGACCTGTTTTTGTAAGAATTCAGCAAATAGAAATCCCACATATATTCCTAATAAGAACAGCAATTCCCATAGATGTAGAGTGACCTTACCGTACACCAGCAATAAAAGGACCATAACCAAGATTATTAATGATAATTGGCAAATATTAAAATCTGATGAGAAACTGAAAAATATAGTTGGAGACAGGCCAGGCTTCTCATATCGGAATACTAAGTCTCTTAAGAGACTGCTATGTTATAATGACAATATGAGTTTGTCAGAGAGAGTTGAATCTAAACAACAAGGTAAATTTGCTTGTAGGGGATGTAATCATTGTCAATATATGTGTAATAATAAGTTTGTACACCCCTCCACTCATTATAGATATGTTTTCAAGCATTATGCAGATTGCAAGACTAGAGATGTCATTTATTTAGCTTACTGCATAAAATGTCCAAGTTTTTATATAGGTATGACAAATCGTACTTTGAGAGACAGGGTGAGAGAACATGTTTATGCTATTAATAGAGAGGATGAGGGAAGCGTGTTAGCAAGGCATATTTTACAGAATAATACCACTCATAGATTTGTTTTTTTAGTACTTGAGTTAGTTGCTAGGACATGTAGGTTGGGTAATTTCAGGGCTTGTACAGAACAATATAAAGTGAAATGGATTGTTAGAATGCTGGCAGATAAGGGTTATGGCCTCAATGACAAAATAGTATTAAAGCCTTTTTTATCTGAGAGATCATTGAAGCATTGATATATAAATTTCTTTGCTCTAAGTGATTTTTTAGTATATATTATTAATATATATATATTTATAATTATGTTAGGTGTAATAAAATGTAGTTATACGTTTCTAAAAAGTTTTTAAATGATTTCTCTTAGTAGGTTTTTAACTTTGTATATTTATATATATATATATATATATATATATATATATATATATATATATATATGTACCTTTAAATATGTGCAATGTGCTTAATTGGATTTTGATTAATTGATGCACTTATAAAAGGAAGTATTTTTGTGCAATTTGTTCATTAAAGACTGATGAAGCATCCGTTGAGATGTGAAAGCGCTTACTGAACTGGAATAAATTACCGAACTGTTGTTGCCCTGTCTGCTCTCTCTTTTTTGTACTAAACAATGAAACAGAATGCATGTACCAATAATGACAAAATTGCCCAATTCAGAACATTTCTCTCATAAAAGTCTACTCAAATGTCTGTAGTCCACCAGTATCAGTAAATATGCACAATCTCTGAAGAAGTAAAAGTCATCTAAATAATTCCACATTAAAGAAATCTGTAACTAATGAAGAGGTTGCTGCTAGCAACCAACTTTATATTTCATTGTTTCACCTACAAATAAAGTGCCTGGTTCCCTTGAGGAATAAATTGCCTAAGTTGCATTAAAAAACAATAAGCTAGTAATATTGCAATAGGGAATGAATGGCAAACTGATAACAGGTTCATAGTTAGTAGGTATCTTCACCAAAAAGGACTGTAACTCCACCGCCTTTACAATACAGTACAGTATCAGCAATGCATCTACCTACTGTGGGAGTATAACCCACAGCCTTCTGCAGCAAAAGCAAGTACACTACCTATTGTGCTATTAACAATGCAAGCAGACTTGGCATAAGCAGCACTAAACTTTTGTTCCCCTGCAGCTCTCAGCTTCTTGTAAAATCTACTTGACACTCAGTTGCATCTCTGAACTTTGCAGCAGAAGAAATCTGGAGAAATCCAAAATTTAGGGGGGGTGGGCAAAAGACCAAAAAACAGGGACACATTTTAAACATTGCTTGTATAATGTTGGAAAGTTGTTAAGAGTAAAATGCTGTGTTGCCACCATACATTTCACTGCCAAGTATTGAACCCAGGACCCATGCAAAACAGTCAGAGCAACATACCACTATGCCAAATCGTCTGTTTTATTAAAGAAAGGAAGACTGAAACTTAAATGGCTACCATTTAGTGAATTCAGTTCTCACCATAGCTGTCAACATCTTAGCACAAAACACCTGAACAAAGCCAATAATGGGGTAATACAGCCCCAAAACATATTCAGTGAGTTCAGTTATCACCATAGCTCTCAACCTTGGCACAAAAAACCTGGACAAAGCCAATAATGAGGGAATACAGTCCAAAAAATAGGGACAAATATCCATTGAGGACACCAGAGCAAACCCACACAAATACAAGGAAGACATGCAGACTCCACACAGAAGGCACCCCAGCCAAGAATCAAACCAGACAACCTGTAGCTGTCAGGCAACAATGCTACCACTGCACTACTGGCTGTGTTAAGTAACAAAAATACAGAAACCACAGATTTTATAAGGAACAGAATAGAACAAATATGAGGCAAAAATCTGCAAATGTTTTACAAATGGTGGTGGGTAGGGAATTCAGGCTCTTGCCACTTGGTACCCAAGGTACAGGGTTCAAGCGTTATTCTCTACCCAACACCATGTAGCAACTGGGGCATTTTACTTAGACACACACACACACACACACACACACACACACACACACACACACACACACACACACACACACACACAAAACCTCCCTCCAGCAGATCCTATCCTCCATGGCAGCCATTAAGTCCTCCATAGAGGCCTGAATCTGTCCCTGCAAGCAGCCCAATCCTCCATGGCATCTAAGTTTTCCATAGCAGCCCGTGCAGGCTGTTCTGAGTTTCCCTATGAGACGTGAGTAGGCTGGAACCTCCAGCCTGTGGCCGATGCAGTCCAGTGTTTTTCCGGTCTGTGCAGTTCTCACCGCACAGACTTCTGGGCTGGCAGGGCGGAGTTCCCTTCCTTCTCTATCCAGACTGCCTAACAGAGCAGTCTGGAGTGTAGGAACTAAGCATGCATGTGTGCGTGGAGTTCTGGACTGCCTAACACAGCAGTCAGGAACTAAGCACGCATGCGTGGAGGTCCGAGTTACAGGACTCGTGAATTTTTTTTAAATTTTTTATTTTCTACAGTGGGGGATTTTTTATTTTCTACAGTGGGGGACTCGCAATTTATTTTGACAGGTGGGGTTGGCTGCAGTCCTGCAGTCTTATAGCACGAGCCGCCCCTGACTAAGGTGGAAGTTTTGACAGAAAATGGTCATAGAGGAAAATTATTCACAACTTTAATGATTGTGTATGAACAGGGATATGATGGAATTGTGAGAAAAAGAACATCCATGAAACTGTTACATCCAAGAAGAATTCATTAGAACACGTGTGCATTAATTCATTGTTGTGTAGCAACAACTGCTTCATATCCTGCTTCAGTTGAATGTCAGATGGGAGTGGAAGTCCTTTGTACGTATATGCAGTTGCGATACATGTTTATTAGCTCATGCTGACACACAAAAATAGCTAGCACTCTAATGAGAAAGTACACATCTGAAAGGTTTGTGATAACATTTTGGATAATAATTACTGAAATGAGCATTGTACAACAAACAGTAATACTTGGATCACAACACTCAGTATACCTCATAGACAATGCAACATCACACTAGGTTGTCAGTGAACTGTGGAAACTGCTAGAATTGACATACAAGTTTTAGACATGTGTCTAAAACTGTTAGTGTCCTAAATGCACCGTGCCCAACCTCCGCTGTGTGACAGTCAGCAGAACCAGGCTGCCAAAGGTAAATTAGCAGCAGCTTTTACCACAAAATAAGAAATGGCAATAACTAGCCGCCATCAGTCATTAGTTATGCTGCTTTCTGCGAACAAAACAGAAAACACAATACATATATCATTAAACTGGGCATGCTGACAAGGAAGTACAGCACTTAGAGGATGAAAATTACCCACCCATCAAACTGAAACCATTAAATATCACTTGCATTGGGTAAGCCATCCCAACATGTCTTTATATTTTATATATATATATATATATATATATATATATATATATATATATATATATATATATTATTATTTGTTTTTACATACTCATACAAGGTAGCCAATGCTGGATATGAACACATGTCTATTTAAGTCAAACAAGTTGTAGACCTGTGAAGTTGCTGCTGGTGTCACAGTAGAAGCTCTAACACAACTGTAGGAAGGAAGACAGTTGAAGGGATAACTCGAGCTGTGTGTTTAAAGCCATGGGGACTGCCTTAAAAAGAGTGTTTCACCTGGGGGATCAAAACACAGCACCTGTGATAGTTTTACCACTTTGTAGCATTTTACACATCAGCATCTGTTGAATAAGCCATTCTTGCCTGTTGCCACTTGACTGTGAACACAGTAATATGTTATAAACTACTGGATTTGAACATCTGCATCAACATTCTGTAAACCTGTGCACTAACTGAGGATGCCACGCAAAGAATCATATTACAGGTGTTGGAAAGCACATACTGGGAGGGATAACTTGAGCAATGTGTTGGAATGTTAAAAGGTAAACTTAAGGAATCAAAACCCTCTCCCTCTCCCTATGTAAATGCCATCCTGCGTAAAAGTGTACACAATGATATCTGTTAAGTAAGATATTTTGTACACACTTCCAGGCGGTATACACTGCTAGAATTGAGTACCTATCTATGTAAGTCATACCAAACTACACCCGTATACTAACAGTTGATGCTGTAAACTAAGTCATAGGACATTGCCTGCAAGCACATAATTGAAGTGTCAACTGGAGCATTATGCTGAAGTACATATGGCTTCCCTCAAAAGAGAGTACAACAACTGGAGGATCATAACCTTCTCCATGTGTAAATGCTAGTACTAAGAACCAAACCAACAAAAATAGATGTGAAAAACAGACAAGACAAATAGGATCCACCACGAAAAGTCAATACACCTTTTATTAATGGTGTAACCACTTTAATTCCAATGTAAACTGAACTTCATCAGAGTAAAAGCATAACAGAAATTAAAAAAAAAAAAAAATATATATATATATATATATATATATATATATATATATATATATATGTGTGTGTGCGCGCGCGTGTGCGTGCACACATACATGTATGTATGTATATATAGATCTATATATATATATATATATATATATATATATATATATATATATATGTGTGTGTGTGGCTATATAGATATGTGTACATACATACATACAACTCCCACCTATCAAATACAACAGCACATGCATACATAATTAGTAATCAAATTGAACCAATTTCATTAAAAAGATAATTAAAACTACACCAATGTACACATGTAGTAAATGATACCCTATTAGTAAAGAAACACAAAGAAAATGATTTTTTACCTAAATAGATCAATAAATTAATAGTCAAATGATTCCACTTACAAAATGTAGCCTTTCTCTTAAAAACACTCACACTCTCTGTGACTCTTGGCAGTTGTTATCAGTAAAGTGTATTGAGCAGATAGGTGTTAGGTGATGACAGATGTCCCACAGTGGAGTCTCATGCATGTGTTCTTAACTGCTAATCTCTAGATCATTTCAAATAAGCGCTGTGTTTATGTGTGCATCAGTGCCAAGTCTCTGTTATATGTATAGAGTGTTGAAGGTATTTATAGTGCATTCATGCAAAACATCTACACTGTACTCATTGACACCAGTCTGCAAATGTTTTATAACTGTATTTGTTCAGTGGAACAACATTTGAAAGAAAATGTGGGATACTGCCACACTGATTTACATACAGCACTACAGGAACTGCATTACGATATTCCAATAAAGCCTGTACAACTAAAAGAGGCCATTTATATTTCACAGCCTGTCTGAATTACTTACTGAAGCACATTGCTACCAAGCTTATTTGCTTGATTGATGGGAAAGTATTAGCATATGCATAATTATTTTTTTGCATTTTTGCCATATAACAAGAAACAGTAGCTGCTTAATACCAAGCTTTGCACAATTGCTGATTGCAGAAGCACATTTCTGTTTATAGGCAATTTTTAACCTTGTGTGTGGTGTGCAAATCTATTTTTGACAAGATGAAAAGTGTGCATTGGGGTTTTCAGTGCATTGTTGAAAACTGTGAGCAAGCAGAGGGTAGGATACTGGTAGACTAATTAAGGAATAAACAGGATGATGGTGGGAGAGTAACGTATCTGTCGACTTCTTCCCAAGGTAAGAATGTATAATAAAAAAAATCAAAATTGGTACACATTGCTGGATATGAACACCTGCCAGTCTCACTCAACATTCTGTAGACCATTGCATTAGCTGCGCACACCACAGAAGTCATTGCATTCCAGTTAGACGTCAGACAGTTGAAGAGAAAATGACAAATGTTTAAAGAAAGGGACATTTTGTGGATCAGACTTCATAACAGTAGTGATAATTGAAACATCTGATCAGAAGTACATTAAACCATCAATCCTGCTATACATATAATAATGACTGTCAACTCGTAGTGGTATTAGTATTGCTTTCTGTCCCCTAGTGAGACTAAGCATAGTAGAGCGAGACGCACCATATGCATGCATCTGAAGGCTAAATTTGATCATTTTTTCCCTAGGATGGGAAGAGGCATTTACAGTTATATATGGGTAGCAGTGCTGCTCAGTGCTAAGTGTCACACAAATGCTGAGGACAAATATAGATGTTTTTGTTTATGGGCCATTTGTAGTCATATGTGTGGTGTATGAATCGACTTTTTGACCAGATTAAAGATGTGAAATGAGTTTGATAGGATAGCGGAGAAAAGAGGGAGCAAGCAGTGGGTAGGTCACTAAGGAGTAATGAAGGAATGTGTTGGATGGCGCTGGGATGGCACCATAGCTATCCACTTCTTTACAAGCAAACACAAAAAGGATATGCAAAAACAACTTAATCATGTGGTATGACCAACTGGACTAAATCAAGTGTGTCATACACAAGCATATTTGAAGTGGAGAGTCATGTATGGGTTGTAATTTTTTGTGAGACTGATGCCATTTTCATTAATTTTAAAAGTGAGGAATGTTGGGGAAGATATTTAGGAATAAAAGAGGTAGGTGTGTGGGGGGGTAGGTATAGATATACAGGACATACAAGACAAAAAGGGATTATGATATATACAAGTTGGGCAGGTGACACTTGGACTGGGGTTAGGTATGGGACATTGGAAGCACATCCCCATTTCATTGCGAATACAGTGGTAATTAGTCCTTACCCTCAGAACTATCACTGGTGTCTCCTGTCCCAGACACCTGTAGCAGTGCTGGATGGGGCAATGATTTGGTGATTCTTACCAGGATCCTTTCCATATGACTGATGTGGACACCGATGATCTTCTCCATATTCTCTTCCACCAGTCCTCTCAATTCCTGTTGAGTGACATAATCACCACCTCCACTGACACTACTCCCTGTGGGTACCATTGCACCAGCCCCAGAACTGAGTTACCCTGATGCAGGTGGTGCAGGTATTGCTGGGTTATAAGATGCAATGCTGGCAAGTCGTGACCCAGAAGTGCTGGGGGTGCCTGCTTTGTCTGTGGTGGCACCACTGCAGCCAGCGATGAAGAGATGGTGGGGAGAACCACTTTGGCCATTCTGTCTCCTGTACTGGTGGTTGTGATGTAGCAGGAATAATAGTTTTGAAAAAGTATAACAAGATAGATGGGGGAGGGGGGGAAAAAGAGAAATATAACATAAATGTAAGGTAATTGTAATATATCCCAGTCACTACATATTCCTCTACATTTTTATAATTTTTACACACAGATATGACTGTGATGCAATTTGTTTCTGTTACAGTAAAGTTTAATCTCCATGGCTGTCATTGTTGTACTCACTGTAAAAAAGTTTGACTGTAGGAAAGCAGTTTTATGCAGGAGATGTCATTTAATGTATGTGCAAACTGAGCATATGGCACTTTATTTATTACACATACTAAATATTAAATGTTACAGAGTAATTTCTGTTGTTTGGATTTGAACCTACAGACATATATGTTTAACTAACCATTGATTATAGCAATGTTGCATAAGTTAATCATTCAGGTATGCATAATGTGAAAATGTAGAGCATGCATTGTAATATATTTGTCTGATTAACAGTTATGGACTGATGCCCAGATAATTGATACTCTATTTGTAAAATCAGTGCTGTTATGAAATGCCAGTATGTCATACATAGACCCATGCTTATACATCACTTCTCTGAGACATTGCAGTCTCTCCTGATGAGCCTCCCAGTTCCCTTCAGTCTGTGCAACAGCTGTACACAGCAGAAAAAAATGGTCAAGTAATAGGACTGTAGTGTCTGGTTGTGGGCCAGTATACTTACACAACTGAGGTGGGTCATGGGTCCTTTAGTATTCCTCCCATCAGCTAAGATGGTCCTGTTTTCACCTTTTTAAGTCACTATAATGGTGAAAGCATTGTTCGGTTGTGTGTGGGATGCACAGGTGACAGCCTTGACCAAGCTATACCAAGCCTCAGCCTTGTACTGAAACCCCAGTATAGTCACCCTGCAGAACCCTTCAGGTGTGATGTTTAACAAGTACTACAAAAATCTTAGACTCTGGCTGACACCACCTTTGTGCTCTAAATGGAGCACTACACTACTCATTGCCTGCTATGTTGTCTCTTCAGAGATGTCAGAAAGAACGGTAGGGAATTGGTGCCACATCAGGTCTCACATTCACCAGACTGCGTGCAACAGTGAACACCTTAGAGAACCATTTTTGCATGACATTACAAAAATGGGCTAGAATTAAATTCATATATTATTTCTTCAATGTCGAGATTATTTATTTCCAGTTTGATGATCAGGGAAGTCCACTGGGCTAAGCAGAGCCCATTTTCAGTGGAGGCCCAGGGAGAAAAGCTCCAAAAGCAGTTAACAGACTATAGCATAAGTACAGTGTGGAATATACAGTATACAAAAGCATAAATACACAATTTAAAATGCAAATACAAAATCACGGAGTATATGCTTTAAAAAATGTTAAAATATAGATAAAGTCAAAGTAATACAGAGAATATAATTAAAAGTACAAGTCATAGTGTTTATACCAATTTAGTGTTTGCTCTAACAATAATGTTAGTGATCAGAGGTGATAGTAGATGAGATTGAAGGGAGGTTTGAAAAAGACAACAGTGTAATTTAGGTGGGAAGGGAGCAGGAACAGTCCTAGTATGAGGTAAGTTAAGAATGGAGGAGAGATTTGAAACTGAGATTTGTTTAGCTGAGAAACATGTCAGTAAGACTTGACCATGTGTGCTGATCACTATATATATATATATATATATATATATATATATATATATATATGTATATATATATGTATATATATATATATATATATATATATATATATACTCATTCCACATTGACTCCAGGTCATGCTGATTAATGTTTATATATCAGCTACATTTCAAAGATCTAGTCAGACTTCTAGGCACACGTGTACTCAGGGATTGTTTATAGCTTTCATAATATTAACAGTGTGACACAAATATGAAATCACCTGCATGGATTGTTATCCATCTGTGTTACAAAAAGAGCATGAACTTCTAAACTTTGTGCATTAACTGTTAACACCACAGGGGGACAGGCATTCCACAGGTGTAAGTTGAGGTCTACAAATTTGTATGAGTGTGTGTGTGTGTGTGTGTGTCTAGAGATTAATCAAAGGGGTGGAGTAGAGACAACCTTATTTCGAAAGGGATTCTGGAAAAAACAGTTTTCTATCTTTTGACAGCATGCACCCTAGGTTTATGTACTCTAATATACTTAAGAGGTCAATGTATGAGAGTGTCTAGAATATGTACACAGGATAATGATTTTTATGAGAATATTGAAGCACTGACAAAGCACTTTTCAAAAAGGGGTTATAAGAATGATATTTTAGTTAAATATAAACAGAGGGTAATTAGTGATAGAAAAACTACTGCTGTACCGTATTTTTCTAGACATAATTTTAATAATAGTAAGGATAGGAACTGTAAAACAAATACAGTTAAACTTAGATTTGGCAGTAGATTTGATAGATTGGTATAGATTTGAAATATACAAATGATATAGGTTTCATTTGTAACATCATATGGAAAAACTGGAGGATACTTCCAAGTGACATCAAGACAGCTGAGTTGGTTGGAGCCAACCCCTCATTTTTTTATAAGAACTGCTTGAATCTGAAGATACAACTATGTGTAGGACATTCTAATGTAGATGAAAGACGTCAGCAGTCTGTTAGATTAGTTACGTACAGATGCAGGCATTGTAAAGCATGTACATTTATATCAGAGGAACAAATGTTTAAACATCCACGGTTGAACTATATCTTTAAACCTAGGTTTTATGCAGACTGCTGTACAGAAAATGTGATATACTTGGCCACATGTAAATCCTGTAAAGGATTTTATGTTGACACGACGAATAAGAGATTGAAGGATAGAATATTTAGTCATTCTTATAGCATTAGAACCAGTAATATTAGCAATGCTTTAACAAAACACATTCTAGAAAAATGCAGGCCACAGTTTTGTTTTTAGAGTATTGCAAATTGTTCATATTGATCCTTGGGGGAGGTGGAGTGACCTTACAAACTACACTGGAATGATGGAACTTAAATGGATTTTAAGGCTACAAGCTGACAAATACCCTGGTATAAATGCATATATTTCTTTAAAGCCAATATTGAAAAGAAGAAAGCTGGTTTAACAATGTAATTGGCTATTAATGGTTGCTAATTAACTAAATGTTTTTAAACCTTTTGGAAACTTGTGTTTTTATAATCTGAAGAAGCATTGGCTACATAACGTGACATACGTTTATATTGTGGAGCCATGGTGTTCCTGCCATCTTTTATGCTTTGGATTTATATATATCTACTTCTTAAAACTTTGTAACTGGTGTACTATATAGTGTGTCAATTTCTGTAGTATCTTCAGTGTTGACACATGCCAAAGGCAAGGCTGAGCTTATTTACACATCCAATGGGGAAGTCTTAAGAGCATGAGTAAGTTTTGAGTTTTTGCCATGGTAAGCGAAGTGCCATTTTTCTACACTCTTTCCTCAACACTGACGGGGCTCCATGTCAAGTGTTACACAAAGAATGAGAAGCACTACAGTAGTTGTCTGTATGTGTAATGTGCTGTTGTTTTAACTGACAGCATTACTGTTTTATGGGAGAGGATCTGTTGAGGAAAGGCCCACATGGAGTGGCAGAAGGAAATGCTCTCAACCGCATATTCCAGGGTGATTTACACTTGATCATTATACATATATATGATGGTGGTGATGTGATCACACATTTTTTTGAAAGCTGTGATGCTGTGCTCGTATTGTACTAAATTATTACTTCAGTAGGTTTTTTTCCTCCTGGTATTGAACATCTACTGTCTATTTCACAACATGGACTTAGAAGTATGTTATTACTGTAATTAGTGATGTGAGCAATGCAGGTGACACGTATCACGTTATCTGGTTTAGCAGCTTTAGTACTGAATTATATTGCAGCATTAACGTTATACACTGCATATGCATTTCAAATTAAAATAAATAAAAATATGCCAAGTAATAGTAAACTGTCACTAATATAGATTCAAACCCTACACTCTTGCTCTTCAGGACATACTTCATTAAAAGGTGGAGCCATTTAGGAACAAAACAGTTATAATTTTCTGCATTCAGGAATGTCCAAAGTGCTAAGTGTGGTTCACCATCACAGTCTCAGTTGTTGGCTAAGTTTTTGCACCTGCAAAATTAAATTTTGAATTTTTGCCATAGGATGGGAACTGTCATTCCCTATAGGCCAAAGATGATGGGCACTGATGCACAATGCAAACCATCGTGCAAAGGATATAGCCCAAAAAAGTTTTATTCATAAATCAGTGTGATGAGTTCTCAACTTTGTGTGTTCATACCATTAAAATGTTTACAGTAAGGATCCTTAATTTCACATAGATGACACCGCCACAAGATTTGAACACTGTACCTATGTAATTACAATGAGACATTGACATGTTGCTCCACTTGAACATTTAAACAAACAAAAAAAGAATGTCAACCACACGTGCCTAGCATTGTACTTATGAAATTTACATTTATTCTGCACTATACCCATAATATCAGACTGTTGTCATTTTTCCTGTCACAATACAATTGTGTGACTGTGATCATTAGAGAAGTGAGGGTAATAAAGGATGTTTGGTTATGAACAGTTATCTGCAAGGCAAGATTTGCTGATAGCATCTGTTGTGCATTACTTGAGGAGTGCCTTAAAGGTTATCATAAGCATAAAACTTTCTCTTTATGTGGTATGTATGCTTCAGGTTTCAGCCACAGTGTTAGCAATCTTCATTCAGTGTGCAAACCAGCACCTCATCTTCTTACAAAATGTTGAAAAAAATGTGTATCAAGGCTCACCCCTAACTCAGTAAACATAACTTAAAACTTCTTTGTAAGCCTGCTATCTCTGACACACCCTCTCTGTCTACTTCCCATCAGTGGGGATGCTGAGCAAATCATTGATTGACCAGTACTGCTAGTGAAACACACCATGTTATAAGAATCATATTATGCTTAGGGTCCAAAGCTTTAGCGATTATTGCTGGGTTTGGAATTAACTCATTGTGAAAGATTATTCTGAGATAGTAATCTTTGTTACCATCTTGGTTCTTGACCGACTGTAAGATATTCCATATTTGATCTTACAAAATTGTTCATTTATGGAATAAATTCTCAATTCATATGTGAAACTCCAACTCTCCAAATACTTTTCAAATGTCACAAGATTCTTGCATTGGCCATTTATTATGCTTGCAAATGTGGACTCCGTGTTCTCCTGTGGCCTTAATATGTTATACCTTGAACTATAAATTACTTATATACAACAATAAGCTTTTACCATATTTTTACATAAACCAAGTCAGCTTACATACATTTTTAAACGCAGCAGTAACCGTTTGCATTGAAAGCGATAGCTTGACCATCATGTAAACAGTGTGATAGCATATACCATTGTTAACAAACATACATAGGGAGTGGTTGGCATATACACAGCCTTAACCAGTACAGAGCTATAACCAGGTCAGTCTGTGCCCACAACTGGCATCTCTATCAACTAAAATTAGGGACTCAAAAAAAATCCCTTCAGCAATGTTGAGAATAAGAGAAAAGTGCGTGCCCTGTTTGCACTATTCATAAAATACAATTGTCTTCAGTCCTACAGTGTAGCAAACAACTGCCCCTTTGCTACATTTTATGAATGAAAGTAATGTTATTTTTACAGAAATCAGTGTGTGAATGTAGCAAAGCAGGTGTTATGTACATGCATACATAAAAGCAGGTGCGTAACTTCATGCCGGGAATGTTTGCATTTTCAGACGGGGTGACTGTCACCTTAGCAATTGTACCCTGTCACTGCTTACACTCAGAGCAATCGCTCCTTTCTCCTCATCCTTGCCATGAATCTGCAGTTGCGTGTAAACAAAAAGCTTGACCATCACATAAGACAAAACCTTTCTGTTTTTTAAAGACATAAAGAGGTAAGATTAACATTTTGAAAAAAAAAAGTATTACTAATAGTTGGAGATGAGTTATTGGATGCAATAATCATTTGCATTGAAACCAAAGGGCACTGTATTGTAAGAAATGTTCAAGGTACAGATGAGCCTATTTCAAAACATCTCAAAAGATACAGACCCCCTTAAATTCTTTGCTAGGCATTACAGAAAGCAGAAACTGGCTTGAAGATCAACCACATGAATGACTGCTATTCCACTAGGTTTGAAAAATTTAGTATTATTTGAGACAGTGATTGTGGCGACACAAAATTAAGAAATTTTTATGATTATATTCTTTATAGGGGTGCCAATGCTAACTTAAGATTGCCTTTACATTTCCTGTGTGTGTAAGGCTTTTTTTTTTTTTTTGCTGTGGCCAACATTGTTAATACTGCTACCTGTGTGTTGCCTGCAAAAGACATTGCTGGTTTGCAGTATTTTGGTGCACCAATGTGGTGTCACACACATTATATTCCCAAGACCTTTTTGTTAACGGTTAAACTTTGGGTACAATGCAGCATCTTTAAGTATCTCACACAAGCATTCTAGAAAATGCTAAGGAGCCACACACTTTTTCTAATCATTGCTTCCTTAGACTGGACATCATCTATCCATTTTTAGTTATTAACCTAATCAATCTACTGATGTTAATATAAGCTTCTGGCAATCTCTTACCTTTCAAAAACCATTACAGGGGGAGAGTTCATGACCATTCACTAGGTAGCCAAGAATAATTTTACTCTTCGCTTCTAATGGCCGGTTACGAGATCTTGACTTGGTACTAATGAGCTGTATGGTTTTGGACCCTGGCATATCAACCTGCTCTGTGGTCTTACTCATCATTTTACTGATACAGTTTGCTGGTGCTCTCTGAGCTAGAGTGATTTTTTTCTGCCATGGTGAAATTCGCACTTCTGAGGAATTTGCCCTGTCAGCCATTACTGGTACAAAATTCAGACTAGGGATTGCTTATTACCCTTTGTGCTTCATCAGCCTCTGCTTTCCTGGTCATCCTCAAATGCTTTCCTTGGTGAGAAAAGTCTAGTTAGCCACATATATTTATACTCTGGGAAAGTTTGTATCTGATCTTACCCATCATGTGTTTTTCCTATTTATTAAAAGTAGTAATTCTCTGTTCATAGGTAGGTACTAGGCTATCTGCCTGAGGACATTTATAAGCCTAGCCAGAGTGTGTCAGCTTTCGCCGCCCCACTGATTAATTAACTGAGCCTCTGTCAAGAAGAGCCAATGAAGTGATCCCAGGGGTGTATTTTCTGTTAACCATCCACTCGTCAAGGTTTCTCTTGAAGAGTGTTAGTGAGGGGCTTTGCCTAATGTAGTTAGGAATTTTGTTCCAAAGCATGGGGAGTCTCTGTGACAGGAATCTATCCCTCCAGCATGTTCTATTTATTGTTGTGGTGAGGTTTAGCTCACTAGAGTGAGTGGCTTGCAGTGACTTGGATTTCTTTAGGTGGAGCATGTCCATCAATTCTGAGTTGGACATGGCTTTGTAAGTCAGGCAGAGATCACCTCTGAGTAAGGGATATGCCACTGAGTACAGCTGGAGTTTTTCCAGTCAGGCTGCATAGGACATATGTTTGAGGCCAGTAATTCTCTTGGTGAGGTACTTTTGTGGTCTTTCCAGCTGTTGGAAGTGTCTTGTGAGGTACATCCCAAATGGGGCATTGTACTCTATGATAGGTCTGATGAGTGACGAGTAGAGGGGCACTATAACCTCTTTATTTCTAGATGCGAACCCTTTGGTAATTAGATGGGCTACATAGAAGGATTTTCTAACTACTTTGGCAATATGATTGTCAAAGGAGAGATTACTATCTACCTGGATCCCCAGATCTCTTATTACCTCTTCTGTATTAAGGGGGGCTGCCACCTATGGGGTAATTCATGGGTGTTTTGTTTTTCCCAAATGGGATGACTGCATTTTTTGGCATTTAGCTTGAGACCATGACTTTGACACCAGGTGTCCGTCTCGGTAAGGCTCTTTTGGAGAATGTCCATGTCAGCCGGAGAGTCAATTATGGCTCCCAGTTTGCAGTCATCAGCGAACTTGGTTAGCCATAGTCCTCTTATGTTTGCCTGTACTTCTGAAAAGTATATGCCGAACAGTAAGGGTCCCAGGACTGAGCCTTGTGGGACACCACTTGTGACTGGTTTAGAGTAGGACCTGGAGCCCACTATTCTTACCGTATGAGTTCTGTCTGTAAAGCAGTTGGCAACCCATCTCGTGACGTAGGGGTTTATGTTCAGGCTGGTGAGTTTTTCTATAATTCCCAAGTGGAGAATCGTGTCAAAAGCCTTGGCGAGTTCAAGATAGGCTGTGTGAACCACCTTCCCCTCATCTATGGCCTTGGTGACTGTCTCGAAGAAGTCAACCAGGTTTAGTAGGCATGATCTGCCCTTAACAAAGCTGAACTGGGTCGGGTCAAGTGTTTGGAGGTTCCTAATGTCCTTGTTAATGAGTTCCATGATGATGCACTTCATAGCCTTGCAGACCAAGGTCAGTTGTGGCCCCTCCTTTGTGGAGTGGAATAACCGTTGCTTTGGAGAGGCTGAAGTTGAACAGTGTGTTTAGGTTGGGAGTTAGTTCGTTCTGTAGTTTGTGCAAGACGCAACCTGGGACACCATCTGACCCCATTGACGCTGTGCTTTTGGCTATTGAAAGGGCTGTTTTCACCTGTGCATCTGTGATTTCTGGGACACTACACTTTTCCAGTATTGTTGTGGGCCCTTTTGGGGGTGAGAAGGGGTGAAGTTTGCACTGAATCTATCTGTCAAGATGTGGGCAATATCAGCAGGTTCAGTATATTTTGTGCTATTTTGCACTAGCTCAGAGCATATCTCCGAGTTGCCACTTAGATTCTTGACATAGCTAAAGAAGGCTTTGTGGTTATCTTTCGAATCCTTGGCTGTTTTTCTTTTGAAGTTAGCCTTGGATGATTTTATGAGGGACCTTAGTTTCTTACTGATACTGATCAGGGATGTCTTTCCTTCTTGGGATTTGCTTATTTTCTGAACTAGTTTCCTCCTTCTATTGTGTAGCCTGTTTATGGCAGGTAAGTTAGGGTTAGGGCGTTGGTCAGGAAAGTGTGCGATTGTGTGGACATGAGGGTTAGGGCACGGGTGAGGTCAGTGACTGACCTTAGGGTTAGGGTTTGGGTTAAGGTAAGTGGATAGTTAGTGGTGTGTGTATAGTTTAGTGTAGGGTTAGGTGTAAGAGTTTAGGTGTATGTGTGTGGATTGCTGTTTGTTTGGTGTGGTTGTGTTGTGTGTATGCGTTTTGGAACAGCAAATCTTTTCCCTAAGAAAAAATTTGCTGTTCTGAATGTGCGATGTTTAGTATTTTCGATTGGTAGGGTTCGATATTAGAACACTCGACATTTTGAATGTTCTGTGTTCTAAGATAGACCATGTCTCTGGTTATTCACACCAACATGAACAATGACAGAGTCATATTTGTACTTCTTCTGGAGTGATCTGAGTGCTTGTGTTATGTGGCGGATTCTGGCTCCCGACAGGCAGCTAACAGTAACCTCCTTGTCCAGCTACTGAGTGGGATGCCAGTGTGCCTGACTGTAGAGTCGCCTATTACTAGTGTGTTAGGTATGTTATTTCGCCGTAAGGGCTGTGATTGTGCGGCACACTGATTTTGTGTTTTATGTGTTGTCTGGTTTGTGACGGGAGGTGCAGATTTTTTGGCTGTCTGCTTTGGAGGTCTCTGATGCTTTTGCAGGTTTATATTTAGAGCCTCCGAGTATGATTTTGTGTATTTTTTGCCAGTGTTGGTTTAGTATGTCTGTGTGAGGCTGGAGTTGTGGTGCAAGTGTTAACCTTCTCCTCATGACTGCCTGTTCCAGTCTTGGGTGGAGAGAGCTTAGCCTCCAATTTAGCTGTATAATTGCATCTCTCGCATATGTTAATGTTTTGTGGTAGGAGGTTGTCTGTGTACATGAGGCAGTTGTAACATTGTCTCAGGATTCCCAGGTTGACCAGCTGGACTGGAGAGTATACCTGAAATTGCCCTTTGGTCATGCCTGAATAGTAGGGTGAGCTGCTTAATTGCTTGGTTGGTGAGGGGTGAATAATGAGCCTTGCCCTGCTGGGCAATCAAGTGTTGGGGTATATTAGTGCTTGCTATTAGGTATGAGCAAGTGCTGGACTGTAGGATGCTTCTTAAGTGCTTAGGTTGAGAGTTAGACTATTTTCAAGGGAAAAACTGAAGAGGAGACTTGGTGGAGCCAGGAATAATTTAGCCCTAGCTAACCGGTGTTGCCCAGATGTGCAAAACCGTGCAAACACAGTGTTTACAGCAGGGAAATGAAAGATATGGAAATGAAAGAGATAGAAATTAGCCAAGAATGGCCTATAAACTACTAACTTCTGGGCTGGAACCACTCCTCCAGGGACAGATGGCTGCTCAAAGCTCCCTCTCTCATAGGTGAACAGAGAAACCTCCTTCTATCCAAGTACGGTATGGGCAATTCAGAAACTTGTAACACAGCCCTGAATTCAGCACTAGCCTGAAAACTGGACTATACTATCTTAGAAAGGTGAGAAACAAGGAAAAAAAATTGTTTGAAAAGATAAGGCAAAAACAGTAAAAGATACACTTAAAACAGTTTTAAACAACTACAAACAGTAACAAATGCACTTAAAACAGCTTTAGATGACTACAAGCAATCAGAAAAGGCTTTTAAACAAATTACCCAATTAACCAGTAAAAAAAAATCTCAAAACTGAGCCTTGTTCCTGTAGTCTTCAATCAGACAAGTTCTAACTGCACACTCCTGCCACTGGGGTGCAGGGGAACCTTCTCCAAAAAAGAAGCCCTGGATTAGTGCTCAAGTTATACAAACAAAGCTTGATTCAGCAGGCCTGAATCTAGTTTATGCGACAGCAAACAAGGCACACCAATTTCAGTAAGAAACAGTTCAAATATGCAGGCAGTATAAGCTTCTAACCAGAAATTCCCAGCTCATAAGGGCAGAGTCCAGCCTCTCCTCTCACAAGAGTGCAGATCACAAACCTTCTTAATGTAAAATAACTGTGCTGAAGCCCAAGTGCTTAAACCAGAACTAATACACGTTTAGAATAACAGACAATGAGCCTTCAATCAGCAGTTCCCAACTTAGAAGGATGTAAGTTACCTGTCCTGCCACAACAGTGCAGACCACAAACCTTCTTAATGTAAAACAACTGGTCTGAAGCCCAAGTGCTTAAACCAAAAGGCTTAGAATGATAGTTACACCAAGCATTAATAAATACAATTGAGTACTTTTAAGATGACGCAAAATCAAAATAAAGTAGGAATAAACACAAATACAGTAAAAGCAGATGAATAAAGTGAAAAAAATGTTTTTGCAGTTATCCTCCATTTTGTACAGCTTCATGCATCAAAGCTAATGTACTTCTCTGAGTGTAGGTCTCTGGCAGCTCTTTTCTGTTTTCCGTATTTTGTATGCCTTCCTCATTGCCACGCTGCTGTAAAGAACAGTAACATAGTAACAGCAGTAATGACAATAGTAGCATCAATAACACAGTAATTCATATAATGAGTGTTGTAACAGCAATTGAAATATCAGCTTATCAAGTATAAGTATTCAAAAGTTATAGAAACTTGGCAGAAAACCTTTTTTATAGATAGGTATGCAACCTTACGTGCAGGTTTAATTAAAAGATAGATTCTGTTGAAAGTAGCCTCTAATTAAAGTCACTGGTAAAACAAAACAATAATTGTAATAGAAGATATGGTTTGTAGTTTAAGAAGCTTGGGATTTATGCCTCACAATGATGAATGTGTCAGTGCAGTTAATTAGCATGTTCAGAAGGCTGTGAGGAGGAGGGGTCTAATATACAGTCTCATTTAACTGACTGAGGTTTGTAGCACTACAGATATTACTTGAAAAATCATTAAAATTGTATTTTTTTCTTGTTTTTATGAGAGGAATATCACAGCATTGTGATCAATGTGAAAATGGAGTGGAGTGACATTTATCGATACCTGAAGGGATGTTTGCCAGTACATTTCTACAGCTTGTCAGAGTTTTCACCACCTGTTCAGAATTGTCAGTGTTCATGAAGACTGATAATTTTTGCACTCCAGTTTTTGCTAAGACATTAGTTTTCTAGCCAGTTGGGGGAAATTTAGGTCACCAAGTATTAAAGTATTTTCCATCCTGGGAAAGGTCATGTACTTGAGGTGACATGAATAGGGTAGAGTGACAGATTTGCAGAACTGTAACTTTTGTTGTTTATTGTAAGCTAGTCATGGGGTGCTTTATGATCAGAATTTGTTTCCGTATCTCTGTTCAAGGATTGAGTTTTGAAAATGGATAAACTACCTCCTTGCTTGGTGGGCTAAATTGAGTGGAAAGAATTGTAACCAGATATTTGTGGAATGCAGATTGAGTCTTTGTGCCATTTCTTTGCAACAGCACATACCCTGACTCTGTAAAACCAAGGTATGTCTTCAGGCAGCCTATTTTTTTTATTTATGCTGCAGGTATTGATAAGTCCGATGTTTACCTTGTTTTCAGCAGATTTTTGCTTAGAATGTCCATTAATTTGACACCCCACCTAAAAAGTGCAGAAGGGTCAAGAAAATAATTTATTCAGCACCCTAACCCCTTTAAAGGAGAGATCTATGCCATTCCTTACACAGGTGATTTAGGCCAAATATATTTCCACCTAAGCAGAGAATCACTGATTCACCCTGCATTGACACCATGAGATAAGCTAGTAATTGAAATCAGTAATCATTTCTTCATATGACTGTAAACATAATCATGACTGTAAAAATAATCCTCAGTGGCAGAAGGTTCTTACTAATGCCAAAGGATTTACCATCCTGAGTAAGGGTATCCATCCACAAGGTCAGATATATCCCTCTGTATCATGACAATAGTGTCCAGTGTCATTGATTCCAGCATCATGACAGTTGTGTCCAGTGACAATGATTCTGACATCATGGCAGTAGTGTCCAGTGCCATTGATTCTGACATCATGGCAGTAATGTCCAGTACCAGTGATTCTGACATCATGGCAGTAGTGTCCAGTGCCATTGATTCTGACATCATGGCAGTAATGTCCAGTGCCATTGATTCTGACATCATGGCAGTAGTGTCCAGTACCACTGTTTCTGACATCATGGCAGTATTGTTCAGTGCCATTGATTCTGACACTATGGCAGTAGTGTCCAATGTCATTGATTCTGACATCGTGGCAGTAGTTTCCAGTGTCATTGATCCTGACATCATGACATTAGTGTCCAGTGTCATTGATTCTGACATGCACACTTAGAAAGTCAAACTCATTATGAGAACTCAGGGAGGCAGAACACTGTGACTCTTTCCTTACCCAGTTTTGTGAGTGCAGAGTAAGTGTGTCTAGTCACAGTGTCACCAATTATTTTTACTTTTTGTAAAAAGACACCTAAAAGCCATTTGTTAGGAATCCTACTTAGGACTTTGATTGTGATCATATAATAGTAGACGTCTGTGGTAGTGAATATAATGTCATGTGAGAACCTACAGTACACCATTTATGCCCTCTACAGAAGACGAGAATTATATTGACTAAAAGTGCAATCCATATGTAAGATTTCAATGCCAAGTTACTGATCAGGTAAACTGCGTAACATCAGGTAAGTATGCCTAACTAGCATATTCAGCATTATCAGAACATATTGGAGCAAATACTACAAGATCCATCTAAAAATGTCATATAACAAACACCATATGGACAAACATAGGATTTTTTGCTGCTCAGCCATGCTTTTACCCTCTCTTGTTAACTCAGAGAACGATACCTTCATCTTTAAAAACAGAGTAAACTCAGACTCAGTTTTAAGTTAATAATTCTTTGTAAAGTTTCATAATATAACTTTTAATTCAATGAATTATGTACTTAAAACAGACTGGGATACTCTTCTCAGTTTTTAAATAAATCTGCTTAGGATACTGTCACTGAGGTCTGTGGTATTATTAACATCTGTTTTCATGAGATAATACTGCTAAGAAATACATATATAGTTAGTCAACCAAAATCTTATTTATTATCCCCTGGGCCAAGGTAGCCCATTTTCAGTGGAGTTCCCGTGAGGCCAGTTACGACTGCTGAATCCTACACAAATGTACTCTATAACCACTTACACAAGTGAATGGATTGTGCTATCCCAAACAGAACCAAGAAGCTATCCTCCAAAAAAAGGAAGCCAATCTGGTGGTCCCCTGCCATAAACAAATGCTACAACAGAAGGAAGAAACTGTTGTAAAAGGGAGTAAAATCCCATGGGTGAAGGAGCTCCCTGGTCAGCCTCAGTAAGAAGCTGAGATCCCTTATAAGATCCTCCAAAGCTAGCTATGAAAACAAAATTGCCATTGATTCTAAGGGCACCCACAAAGCATTCTATAGCCATGTCAAGAATCTCAATGGCAGCACCCAGATCTGCTCTGAGTTACAGCACAACGGCACAAAAATTACAGAGCCAACTGATATTGCCACCATCCTGGCAGATAGGGTCAGTGCTAACTTTACTCCCCTCTCACCCCTAAAGGGCCCATATCTATACAGGAAGAATGCAGAGTCCCTGTAATCACATCAATGCAGGTAAAAGCTGTACTCTCTAAAACCAAAAACACAGCATCCATGGGACCGGACAACATCCCAGGCTGCTTTTTACACGAACTTCAGAATTAACTGGCTCCCCACCTAAGCACCATGTTCAGTAATAGTCTCACGTCAGGCTTTGTGCCCACTGAATGGTGCACCGCAACAGTTATCCCACTCCACAAAGGGAGAGCCACCACTGATCCTGGGAACTATCACCCTATTAGACTGACGAACCTGGTCTGCAAGGCCATGGAACGTATCATCATGGAACTCATAAACAAAGACATTGGTAACCTCCAAACTCTGGAACCCATCCAGTTCGGGTTTGTGAAAGGCAGATCATGCCTTCTGAACCTGATTGACTTCTTTGAGGCAGTCACCAAAGCCGTAGACGAGGGTAAGGTGGCTCACACAGCCTATCTTGACCTTGCCAAGGCTTTCAACACCATCCCCCATTCTAGAATTATAGCTAAACTCACTAAACTAGGTATAAATCCCTACGTCACAAGATGGGTTGCCAAATGGCTCACTGACAGAACCCAAACTGTAAAAGTTGCAGACTCCAAATCTGACTTCAAACCAGTGACAAGTGGAGTACCACAGGGTTCAGTCCTGGGACCTCTCCTGTTTGGTATCTACTTCTGTGAAGTATAGGCTAATACAGAAGGCATCTGGCTAACGAAGTTTGCAGATGACTGCAAACTAGGAGCCATAGTCGAGTCTCCAAATGATGTGGACATCCTACAGAAGGGCCTCACTGAGACAGATGCCTGGTGTCAGAGGCATGGCCTCAAGCTCCATGCCAAAAAATGCATTGTCATCCCCTTTGGTAAAAACTCTGTACCCATGACCTTCCACATAAACGGCAGTCTACTTAACGCCGAATGTGTGATGAGACCTTGGGACCCAGGTGGACAATAGTCTCTCCTTTGATAATCACATCGCCACAGTAGTCAGGAAATCTTTCTATGTGGCACACCTCATCACAAAAGGGTTCTCATCCAAGAAAAAAGAGGTCATTGTTCCCCTCTACTCAGCAGTCATTAGACCCATTATAGAGTGCAACGCCCCTTTTAGAATGTACCACACAAGACCTCTGCAGCAGCTGGAAAGGCCACAGAAGTACCTCACAAAGAGAATTACTGGCCTCAAACGGATGCCCTACACTGACCGTCTCAAAAAACTCCAGATTTACTCTGCAGCATATCGCCTACTCCGAGGAAATCTATGCCTAACATATAAAGCTATGGTAAACCCAGAGCTGTTGTTCATGCTACACCTAAAGAAATCCCATTCCCTCTGAGCTACATGCTCTATGGACCTAAACCTTGTCACCACAATAAACAGGACATGCTGGAGGGATAGATTCCTGTCCCAGAGACTTCCTATACTCTGGAACAAGCTTCCCATCTATGTCAAGCAAAGTTCCTCATTAGCACTCTTCAAGAAAAATCTTGATGAGTGGATGGGAAATAGGAAATACACCCCGGGATCACTTCTGTGGCTCTGCTCGGTGATGTAAGCCAGGAAACCTTGTTGGCTAGGCTTACTTAGGCCCTTGGGTCGATAGCCTAGTATCTACCTATGAACCTATGAAAAGCTCCAGAAAGCAACAAAAACAAGTACATGAAAAATTATTTACAGAAATTTCATAAAAAGTTGAAAAGATTTCATAAGATGTTCATTAAAAATTACATAGAATGAACTAAACCTGCTACAAACTTTCTGACATGAAGGCTGATCATATTCATAGTACAGGGATACAGTAATAACATAACATGACATAGTGCAGAACAAAATATGTCAGGATACGACTGTTATATGCAGCAAGTGAAGTATAGTGTGATAAGGCTTTAAATAAAACATCCAAGATGAATATATGAATGAATAATAAAAGTTGGTTAGAAAGGCAAACAGCAGTTACTTAATAGGGAGAAGGAGGGAAGAGAGAAAGAGATAGGGTAGAAGAGAGAAAAGTATGTAATGAAAGCGTGAACAGAGGACAAAAGAAAGGTAGAAGGAGGGTGGAAGGAAAAAAAGGGTAGTGGAGCTAAAAGGAAGCATAAGGAAGAGTAGAGAAAATAAAAGTTCATCAGAAGAAAAGAAAAATGTATTAGAAAAAGCTAGGGGTAGACAGATTCAGGGTTAAATTGGTATATTTAAGTAATGGCTGAATGAGTACAGGAACAGTTAGTTACACATCCACTTGGAGAGAAGATGACTGTATAGTGCAGTTTTAAAGTTGGAAGGGCTTTGTTGTAAGCTGATAGATGGAGGAAGATTATTCCATAGTTTAGCTGTGCTCCATGAGTATAATAATTGACCTGCGATGTGCCCCCCACACCCCCCCCTAACTATATATACTAACTCCAGAGTCGCACTACAGTGGGGAAAATTACATATTCCTTTTACTTGCCTTACAGTGCTCGAAACACTGCCAGTACTAATTGTCAGTCAAATGAACTGTCAGTCAAATGAAGTGTCAGTGAAATGAAGTTTCAGTCATTTGGTCCAACTAAAATGTTTGTCAGTCAAATGAACATTCAGTCAAATGAAGGTAACCCATATATATATATATATATATATATATATATATATATATATATATATATATATATATATATATATATATATATATATATATATATATATATGTACATATATATATATATATATATATATATACAATTTGAAGACATCTAAAATGGATGGTATTGGTGTAGAAAATTTCCTCTTCAGTAATTTAGGTCACCAGAGAGAGGTGAAGTATATTGTTGAGTGCACCTACACTTATTGCAAACAGCCATTGAATTTGCTATTGTACAACACCATGTCCTTAGGGAGTAACTGAATGCCAACATTGTGCCATACCATTTAGGTGCCATGTGAGGTGACACAAGAGTTTACTAATGCATTTTCTCATGCTTGCTAGGATGTTCTGTAATCCCACCACACTCTGTTGCATATTCAAGGAGGAGGCCTTCTTAGACTGTTTCTCCAAAATGTGCAGTAACCATGCCATAATTATCTTTATTCCACTTTAAGTTATTAGAGATATCCTTAATTTTACCACAGGTAGGCATAATACTGTCAGGAACTCCTTGCAAAACTTAGGGAGGTATGTATCTGTGTTTTTTTGTATGAAGGAGTTACTAGTTGTTATGATGCTTTTGGGGTTACCTGGTCACAGTGTCTGCTTAATGAGCTTTTGAGCCTACCTTGATTCAGCTTTATCCCCAGATGTTTTGGTAATATGGACTTTGTCAGGTGCTTTGGTATGTGTATATGTGGTGTCCTATGGTTAGTGGGAGGTCTCTGTGTTGTGTTTAACAGGCTCTTTTGGATATAGTTTTCAGAACCCCTGCCTAGGGAAGGTAGTTGTGTGTGTGTGTGTGTGTGTGTGTGTGTGTGTGTGTGTGTGTGTGTGTGTGTGTGTGTGTGTGTGTGTGTGTGTTTGTGCTCTTTTTCACAGAATGGGGCTGCTTCTGACAGTTTTGTCTAAATATTCTACATATACTTTCACTTTTCACCAATATTTACAGCCATATCAGAAAGGAGTGTATTTCTGTGAGCATGAGGCAGTTCTTGCATTGCCAGAGATAACCATTAGCGATCAAATTTTTGAAACGTTACCTCATGAAATTCCTCCATGTGTAATCTAAATACAATTTACAGAGTTGTGTATTGCTACTGAAAAATCTAGTTGTTCCTTTGCTTGCAGCCGCTTACATGTTAATTTTTTGTAACAGAATTTCTTTTCAAACAAGATGTGTGTGCTCCAATTTATCTGCTTTACAGTTATTTTGCTGGCCACTACTAGGCATGACACTAACTAGACATTTTAAAAGTAAACTGGAAAAATGTCTGTAGCTGTCGGCATTAAAATGTACAGCTAGTGGACTGGAATGCAGGAATAGGAAGGTAAGTAAAGATTAATTTTTTTAAAGGGAAGGCTTTTATAACATGATATTGTACTAATCACTACATGGAGTAAAACTGATAGGAATGGGAGAAACTTTTGATTTTAAAAAATACATAAGTAGCAGACATTTCAAGATCCTGTTGTGCCATAAGAACACAAGAAGGACAAGGTTAGTGACATGAGGGACATCAGAAATACTGAGAGTTCAGAGTACAGTCCACTGTGACCACACCTTCAGTACTACATGAAGTTCTGGAATCTGGACATGAAGAGGCATATCAGGTTAAGTAATCTGGATGAAATCCACTAGAATGTTGTATGTGATGGAAGAGAACTGATATGAACAGAAACTAGAGTAACTGTGCCTTTTCTAACTAAAGACCAGAAGGAACAGATGGAACATCATGCAGGTAAGCAAGGTCATGTTTGGGAGGTTTGAAGGGCTCATCCTGCACAAGAAAGAAAGGGGACAGAGGAGGGTCACAGATTGTAGGAACCAATTGATGTCCTTCCATTTCACTGCTGCAGTATTTTTTACATTAGGGATCCCCTGCCAAGTGCAACCTGACTTCTGACCAGTATACTAAAGCTTTTAGGTTGCCTTAATGTATGCCATACATTACACGTATGCTCCTTGCTTAATGTGGGACATAAAGGAGATGCCTGGACATACCATTTTCAGAACAACTTTTCTGCTAGTCCAAACCTCATCGCTTGATCATCTGTCTGACCACCTGTTCCACTGCTAATTCACCAAGCCACTACAGATAAGTGCCCCTTTGTGGTTCTTTTTTTACTTATCTTTTTCCAAGATGGGTAAATGCCAGTTTGGAAGATAGAATCCCCGTAAAGGCCACCATGACCAGTGTCTCTTTATCTAAGGTGCTTCTCACGACCATATGTCCTGTTCCATTTGTCAGGCTTTTGTACTTAAAACCCTTCAGAGTAGACTGTCTTCTTCACTTTATCTTGAAAATAAGCATATTAAGCTTCTTGCAAGACATGATGGAGGGTACTTCCCAGTTTGAGGGACAGCCTTCAGTGAAGACGAAGGCCAAGAAGGGTAGGCCTGAATCTTTTGCTGTTCAACCTCCTGAGGTGAGCGAATGGCCAGAACTTTGCTCGGCTTAGTTGTTGGATTCCTCTGCAGAGACCAGGTTGGAGGCCGGCTGGGATCTGACTTTAAGCACATCCAAGGAGTCTTTGCAGACATCTGTTTCTGATTCTTAGGGGGAACCATGGCTGATTATATCTGAGGGGCTTATGGGTGTTCCGCAGATATAAGTCAGAGAAGTCCATGCTACCATTACTGAATGCCATCCTGGGTCAGAGCCTTCCAAATTTTATAAGGCAGACATCCCATTGAAGAAAAAGCAAAGGACTAAATATACTTCATCTGCTGTTAAGGATCCACAGAGTTGAGTGGCAGCCTTCACTCCGGGTTTGTTTAGTGGTTTGATAGCATTGAAAACTCCTTAATGTTCCAGCCCCCACCTGGTCCTCTACTCCCCTAAAGATGCCCATGGAAGAGGATTCCTCTGAGGAGGAGCTGGATTAGGATGAGGAATCCCTTGCGTACTCTTCTCAGATTCCTTCTCCTTTAGACGTGGGCCAGAGGAAGAGGAGTCTACCAGTCCTGATACTCCCTTTGAAGTGATTTCTTTTGGGGACACAATCTCCATAATGATGGCGTTCTTTAAATGGAATTGTGCTCAGGTCTTTGAGTTATATAAAAGATACTATGAGTTGATGCAGCTGGACTCTCCTAAACTTTCTGCTGTTCCTCCTCTCTTAACTGCCTTGTTGGGTGCATTTTCCAGTGCTTCTAAGGCTCCAGACTCTCAGCCCCCTGTTCCCAAGAAATCTGATAGATTCTATAATGTGCCAGAGGACTTTAAGTTTCTATACAGGTGTCCTGCTGCTGACCCTTCAGTGGTGTCTGTGGCCTCTGAGAAGCCCTCTCAATTGCTTTCTTCTCCCAAGTTACTGTCCTCTGATAAAGATAGCAGGCCCATGGATAGGACAGGCAATAAGGTTTACACCTCTGCTACCTTGGCTTTTAGGGCTGTTAATTATCAGGCCCATATGTCCATGTACTTGTTGGCTCTCCATTCCCAGGCTTCTCTGGTTATTTCAGATCTTCCAGACTGTGAAGGTAAAACATCTGCTCTTTCACTGTTAGGGACTTCCTCCCAGGTAGCTCATCATTCCATCAAGTGTGTATATTTTATTTATTTGACATTTGTTTACCGGAGATGTCTCACTGGGCTAGTAGCCCATTTTCAGCAGAGGCCCAGGAAGAAAAGCTCCAAATTACAATTAACAAGCACACATTTTTTACATTTTAGTTGAACATTAGTTACAAAGTAAATATTTATGCCTATGGAATTACAGAATACAATTACACAAAGATACATAAGATAGATATTGGTGTACAGGCATTTCTACAATGAGTATAAGGTAGAAGCTATATGGGAGAAATAAGGGTAATTTTGGAGGGGTTAGTGAAACAATAAGTGATTTAGCTTAACAAAGAAGAAATGGGTTTACAGAGAAGTGAGAGTCTGAGATGAGAGAAGGAGTTAATAGAACTGATGTTACCATCAACCTGAGCCAGTTGTCAGTTAAGTGTAGCTTGAGAAGTTGTTTAAACTTGGATGGGATGTTGGTATTTCTGATATGTTGAGGGATTGTATCCAGTCCCTGGATGTATGATTGGAGGAAAGAGAATCCCCAAAGCTGCTGTTAGATTTTGTGACATTTAATAGGAATTTGTTGGAAGATCTTAGGGTTCTTTTATTGGAGTAGGGTTCTAAAAGATTTTGAAGAGTGGCCCAGTTGTCAGGTCGGTATAGTGCAGTATGAGTGGTCATGAGATGATTGAAGGATAGAAGGTTGTGTAGTTCTAGCCAGTTTAGTTGACGAAGAGCATCACAGTGGTGGGATCTGTATGATGAGTTTGTGGCAAATCTGGCAGCTTTGTTGTAGCAGGCTTCAGGCTTAGCTAGGTCTGTTTTCTTAAGGTTGGTGAAGATGGGTGAGGTGCACAGTACAGTAGATAGATGGGTCCTGTCAATAGTTTGTCTAGTGGAGCTGGTGAGGTATAGTTTGACTCTACAGAGGGAGTCGAGTTTTATATGGGTCTTTTTAATGACTAGTGCTAAGTGTTTATTGAATCTCAAGCTGTTATCAGTGGTGACTCCAAGAGTTTAGTGTGAGAGACAGGTTAAATTTTGGTATTGTTTGCTGAGTAGATGAGGAAAGAGGATGCAAGATCAGCTGATTTGTTGTTGGAAAAGAGCATTAATTTAGATTTATTGAGATTGAGAATAAGCTGATAGCTGGAGAGCTAAGATTTGATGGCTGAGAAGGATTGTTGGGGTATTCCTTGGAGTTGTGGAAGGGAGGGAGCAGCACAGTTGAGTGTGGAGTCATCTGTGTATTGAATGATAGTGCTGAGGTTAGTATTAGTGTAGAACTTGTTGGTGAACATAGTGAAGAGCAGTGACCTTAGAAGTGAACCTTCTGGGATGCCTACCATGACTGGTAATAGGGAGGATAGATTCTCTTGCCATTTGACTGCTTGCTGTGGGCCAGATAGGTAGTTGTGAAATCATGAGAGAGCTGTATGGTTTAGGTTTAGGGATGAGAGCTCATTGAGAAGTCTGTGGTGGGGACTGTATTGAATCCCTTGGACATATTTAGGAAAATCGAGGAAATTGATTGTCCATTATTTTTGAGTTGATTGATTGTGTTGGAGAAACTTATAAGGGTGGTTGTGGTACTGCGACTGAGTTGGAAGCCATGTTGTAAGTTGGTTAGTAGGTTATTGCTTAGAACGTAATTCTTGAGCTGTGAGTGTATACATTTTTCTAGCATTTTCGATAGTGGAGATAATATGGCTATTGTTCTGTAGTTAGACAGGGCTACTGAGGTGCCACCTTTGTGCAGTGGGTTGATATAGGACATTTTCCAGAGCTTGGGAATGCCTTGTTCAGTGATAGACCGGTTGATCAGAAGTGAGATGGGTGAGCTCCAGTAAGAGATAGCATTGGCTGCCAGCTTGAAATATTGAGGATTGACCAGGTACTAGACATTTTATAGCACCCTGGAATTTTTGAGGATTATTTTGGTATTTTTCTTGGATCCTAGTATAGTAGGCTTTTTTATTATTCTTGATTTGTTTTTTGATTTGTTTCTTAGTTGCCGGTAATAGTCTAGGGTGGCTTGATTTTTGTTGTCCTGGTATTGTGTCCAGGCTTTGTCTGTCAGCTTAAGTAGCTGTTTGGTATCTTTAGTTAACCATGGTGCATAGATTGATTCTTACCTGGACATTTCTGGGGACTGCTAGTCTGTTTAGTAAGTTTAAGAAATTGTTAAAGTATTGTATGGCAGAACCTAGTTGGAGATGTTTTAGTGGGGACCACTCGCAGTGCTGGAGGGAGTGATATGAAAGTATCGGGTGAAAAATGTTTTTTTGTTACAAACTTTTTTGTATGTGCCATTTTTTGGAGTGTAAAAACTTTGGCTAAGTAGACAGGTCGGTAGATGGTCGCTGAGACTGTCAGGGAGGCAGTTTGCTAAATGGGCCAGTGATGGCTTGTTGGTTAAAGTCCAGTCAAGTATTGAAAGCCTGTTGCTGTGTTTGGGTGTTCTAGCTGGGGACTGTATTGTTTGAGTGTATCCGTATAGGTTTATTAAGTTAGAGGGGTTGTCTGGGGCACAGATGAGCCAGTCCATATTGAAGTTCCCCATTGTTGTGGTTTCTTGATGAAATGAAGAGGAAGTTGAATTGCTTATATAATACAACTTCATTCCACTGCTCTGCTGGACATGGTTCATATGTACTATGCTCATAACTGTACATGTAATTGCAGCTGTTCTTGGTGTCTCTGTTATATTCATTTCTTCACTATTATTATTCTGTTCTGCATTGTATATATACTGTATATTTGTGTACACTATTATTTGTATATGTATATAATTATTAGTGTTAGTATTGGTACTGTTTTTGGAGCTTTTCTACCTGGGTCTTCACTTTAAATGGGCCCCTAACCCAGTCAGGCATTATCTGGTTAACAAATGTAATAAATAAATAAAAATGTAGTAGCAAACAACAAAATGGACTATACTCCATGGGGTAAATGCCTCGTTGATAAAATTCAGCAAGAAAATCATACCAAGACTCAGGATTACAACGAGGTAACCAGGCCTTTGGCTGAAAAATTCAAACAGCATATATTCTTCAAACAGAAGGATTTATCCAAATAACAAGTCCAGTCTGTGTAAAACTCACAACTCACAGTTCATTTATTTGAGTGACATAAAAACGGTAGGCGCTTTTGCTAGATAGCTTCCTCAGACCTCAAAAAGGTCTGAGTAAGCTATCTGGCGAAAGCGCTTACTGTTTTTATGTCACTCAAATAAATGAACAGTGAGTTGTGAATTTTACACAGACTGGACTTGTTGTTACTTGGATAAATCCTTCTGTTTGAAGAATATATGCTGTTTGAATTTTTCAGCCAAAGGCCTGGTTACCTCGTTGTAATCCTGAGTCTTGGTTTGATTTTCTTGCTGAAATAAATAAAAATAAGTTTTCAGTTATGGATAGGTTGTTGTCAATGGGATGTAGATTGATATAATGATTATATATCTTTTGTGATTAATTTTGAGACCGGTAATTAATACTTCAGCGTTACTGAGTCCTGGCGGGTTTAGTTCTAAGCATTCAAGCTTTAGTGTATTTTTCTAGATTACAGCTATACCTCCACCGCTTTTGTTCATTCTGTCCAGTCTATGGATGTTATAAACTGGGGTTAGAATTTCATTGTCAGTTTTGTGAGGCTTAAGCTGTGTTTCAGTTATGACTGATGTGTCAGGGGAGTATATGGAGGGGGAAGCATGAAACTCATGTATTTTGTTTTGAGGCTCCTCAGATTCATGTTGATAAGTAGAATGTCAGACCCATTATGTGGAAGATTAGTGAAGATTTGTGAGTGTGGAGTAGGTGGTGTGTGGGTTATTTGTTTTGTGGGTTTAGGGCCTGGGTTAGGGTAGATGTTGCCACTTAGTTGGTGGTGAGATATTTTATGTAAGAATGGATGTAATTGTTTGGGAGTCAGTATGTTGTGTTTTTGGACTAGATAGGGAGTGGTTGGCTGCTGTGCATATCTGTAGGTAAAAAGTTTGGTTTTGGTGCAGTTAAAGAGGCATGGAGCTACAGCAATGTTTATATTAATAGTGTAGGGAGGAGAGGGGAAAGGGAGGGTGGGAGAGGACATTTTTGTGATTTAACTGATTGTGATAGTAGGTAGGTTGATGGGCTACAATTAGTAAATGAAGAGAGGAGTGTGAAGTAATAACATTGTAGTGGTTTTGCTGGCAGAGTTATTAATGGGTATGTGATGTGAATACAATATGTTAAGTTGAGTGGTGGTGAAATGGGGGAACCAGATAGTGATGTGATAGGAGGGTAATTATCTAGCGAGACATTTGTGAATTGCTAAGCAGTAGAGCAGGTGATTGGATAATTAGGTGCAATAGGTGTGGTATGGTTAAAAATAAATGTAAGAGTAGTGTAGGGGAGCTGTGAGCCTGAGCGGAGTGAGGGCGAACAAAACAGGGTAGAACCTAACCACACTGAAAAAACAGCCTATAAGCAGATAAATTTTAACTTAACAGGTACCTCCCCAGAGGTATTCTTGTGTAAAGGACGTTTTTCCAGTTATGTTTTAATTAAAGTGTATGATAGTTTTATGAGACTAGTTCAGCATTACTTATTCTTATAATATACTTATTTGTAAGGATTGGATAGGAGAATGTAGAGGGAGAGGAGAAGGGAAAGTAAAACTTAACGCCCTTGCTAGTGTGCACACCACTTATACAGTTTGCTGCAGCTAATGCAGAGAAAAAAGAAACTTTACCAGATCAGGATGTCTGTCTTTAAAACCTATATTTGCTGCCCAGGTCCTCTGTCTCTGTATAGGTAGCTTTTGTGGGTCCAGAACATGCTTGTAGGGGGAGCTTTTAGTAGAATAGATGTCCACCCTGAGTTAGGGAGGTATGGACAGCGAGGTCAAACTATAAGGTAAATTTGTTTCTCAGGTGCTCTGTGTGTATAGCTAGCTTTTGTGGGTCCAGGACACATGGCTAGGGGGAGTTTTCAGTAGATTAAATGTCCAGCCTGAGTTAGGGAGGTACAGACAGTGAGATCTAGCTGATAGGGTAAATGGCGGGCACACAGCGCTGAGGGATGCGTTCATCTGCTTCACTCTTCAGGATGCATGTTTAAAAATGATTAGTGTAGTTATTATGCAACAGATAATATTTTCTCTAGAGTTTCTACTTTTGAGTCATTAATGAGGAGGTGTTCTTGGCTTCAGCTTCAACCTTTGCCTGATGATATTAAGGCTAAGTTGATGGATGCTCCTCTTGATAATAAACACTTGTTTGGTGAAGCTGCTGCTGATATGTTTAAGTCCCCTCAGGACTAGGGCAAGGCTTTAATGGAACTTAAACATGTGTTTGTTTCTCCTGTGACTAAATTTCAGAGAAACTACCCCAATAAGCCAGCCTTTGTTTGCAGGCGAACTCGCCCTCCTCCTAAGGGCAAAAAAGGTGGCAAGTAGCTAAGGCTACTCAGGTTTCAGTGCCTCAGAAGTCTCCTTTTCTGGATAAACCAGGTGCTGTCTGACTATCCTGTCCTTCCCAGCCACTTTCCTCTTTCTCTTCGCCTCTCTGTCTCGTTCTCTCTCTATTCCTGGTTGGCTACAGATTACTCAGGATTCCTGGGTCCTGTCCATTATTCATCAGGGGTATTTCATGGTTTGAAAATTCCTTCTCCCTTTTATGGGTATTCCTCAGCCCCCTCAGGAACAACTCTCCTTCTTTCCAGAGGTGCTTTGGGATATTTTGACTCAGGATACTATTCAAGTGGTGCCTGTATCCCAAAGGAGAGGGGAAGGGGGGCTTACTCCAGGATGTTTCTACTACTCAAGAAATAGGATACTTGGACACCAGTTCTAGACCTCTCTCATCTAAACATTTTTCTGAATGCGCCATCCTTACGAATGTTGCCCTTTTAGAATTTGTTCCCTCTTTTGCTTCCTCAGGCTTACACGGTGTCTCTGGATTTCAAGGATCATTGTCTCCATATTCTGATCCACCTCCCTACTTAGCTTCTTTGGTTATGGAGAATAACACACATGCCCCCAGATTCCTGAAGCTCGGCGCAAGTCTAGCGTAAGGCTTGTGCCGGCCGTGCGGCGTAGATGTGGAGTAGACGCGCCATATGCATATTAATGAAGGTGCGCAGCTGCCACAACCACGTGCATAGGAAATTTACGCGAGTGCAAGGGGCGTATCGAAGTTGCGCAGGGAGCCGTGTCAATGTCGGCTTTCGAGGAGCAACCTAAACTGCTGAATATTATATTCCACCAGCAATAGTAATCGTAGCTATCAGTGTCCGTGAAGACTGAAACGTATTCAAAGCAGAGTCCCTGCGAACAGGAAATGAAGAGTCAAACACAAATGCACGGTAGGGAATAACGGGTCCCTACCCATGAACAAATGACAGGAAAACCGTGTGCCTGTAGTCCAACGTAGTGTTAATAGCTATACCATGTGGAAGTGAAACGTATCAGATGTTAGTGCGCCGCCAGTAGGTATGTCCAGTCCAACGGAGAGGGTCACCAGCCGACCCATAATTTGAGGGAGGGAACATAGCTGTGCAGATGTGTCCATAACAAAATACACGAGGAGAAATGTAGATATAGGTAGTGACAATATGTCTGAATCATATCCCACAAGCCATGTAATAGTCACATACAAAAGGTATGTCCGTATTTCACATACCAAATGTGATAGGAAATAGCATACGCATGTAAACGAAGCAGAAGGAGCATATAAACGAGCCATAACAACACAGACACATGTAGGCCGAAAGGAACAGTATGAGCCGTACTGTCGACCAAGATTACCACCTGTCCCACTTTGCGAGCGACAGTCCCTCTGTGGGCAGATGTGTCCTGACACAAACATGTAAAACTGGCAAATGTCCAGAGAATATAGGACATAATTCCTCTGTAGACGTCATGCAATAGTTGCATTAAACATATTTCACTGGACGTATAATACATAAATGTCATAACAAACAGAATAAGATACCGAAATGCTACAAGAATAAGCTTAGATATAGGCAAGAATTGTAAGTTCTATCTGCCGAACTGACCTTGGGCATGTGTCGGCCTGTAAAATTTGCTGTGTTCACCACAACTGTCACAGTAGGGTTGCCACCCTTACAAATGGCCAAAGTGGGACATGTTTGGCACAGACATCAGACTGTACAGGCCGACACATACCCACGGCCAGTACAAAGGACTGAACATAACTGTTTTGCCTACAGAAAAGCGTATTCCTGTAGCATTTTAGTTGCTTATTCTGTTTCTCATAACAGTTAGGTATTTCAGATACAGAATTAACTGTTTAATGCAACTATCACATAAAATATAAGAAATATGTTTGTCCTAAAATCTCAGGACATTTTCCATGTTTACAATTACATGTCAGGACACAACTGCCCAAAGAGGGACTGTCCCTCGCAAAGTGGGACAGGTGGTAACCCTATGTCACACTGTGGCCAATTGAAAAGGTGGAAACACAACCGTTGACTGTGGGGAGGCAATGTCCACAACGGTCGGACATGTGTAAGGAATAGCTTGGACATAGGAAAAGGTGCCATCCTACCAATGAGTAGAACAGGCTGGCAAAATCCGGAAGTCAGCTGTATAATCCGAACGTGTATGTGACACAGTCGAACGGGTAGCACCCGGATACACCAACCAAGTAATGAAAGTGAAGTAAGGGCGTTTACCTATGTGCGTGAGGTATAGTATATGGAAAGCAAACATGGCAGGGTAGTCCACACAACCATAAAGGTACCCGACACATGTAGGGTAGTCAGTGTGTAACTCTGGCCGTGTCATGGGCCAACAACCAAAGTAGTGCTCTATGGGGTGTGAGTAATTGGCGTGTGAGGGGTGTGCGTTTAATGGTAAATTCCTCAAAGGCGATACTTGTGTCGTATTCAGAAAAGGTGAACTGGAGGTGTATGAGGGGGCAGCGGGTGAAGTGGAAAGAAACACAACCTCATGTCGAAACAGCTGCAAGACAAGCAGACAGGCCATAGTGTAGAACACAATCTCACAAACATATGAATATGGAAATATGCGAGACAAATGTATAGATACAGCACCATCACATACCCACAGATGGGTCCTGATGGAACTGGCCATAACAAATGCAACACACCTGGATGCATAATAGCCTACCCAGCATACCCTCCACAACACACAACCTGCCACCATACCAGAACGTCCACCAAATCCAGCCGTACTTGATCCACTGGTTTGTTGCAGAAACAGCAGTGATCCCTATGCATATGTAGTAGGTATTGTCACCCTAGGCAGTGTCAGGATTGCAAACCATGTATCCCCTGCAGGTAAAACCCCCTGCACGTTTTCGTGCAGCCACAAAAATCTTCGTTATCTAACTTGTTTTTGACCAATTTTTGGGATATCCCTCACGGGATGACCAACTTGTGTAAATAGTAGAATGGGTATGACGACATGATGTCCAATCCAGTAGATATTTGGACACAAGTCAAAACGTGCAGTGGAGGTCCATGACACTGTCCAGCCCTAAGTGGGCATGCATAACCTACCACCCAGGATAAAATACCTTCCCGTGATGCACATGTCCAAACACGAATCGGAGGGAGAATATAATGCACACATTTGCAAAGTGGAAAATGGCATGAAGGCAAGGAAGACACTACGTAAACAGGTCAACCCTGATCACGTGTGAGGGACACTGACTGTGTGCAGTCATGACTGACCATAACTGTCAACCTGTGTGAGCAAGATATCTGGACAGAGCCGTGAATATAAGTGAGACAAAGGTCCAAAATCAGGGACAATCTGTAAACATATCTCTTAGAAACATAGAATTTGATAGAATAACAGTTTGCACATTGGCATTAATGTCTGGAGTATGAAGTCTGAAACCCAACTGTCTGTCAGCACGTTCCGAATGCAGTCTTTAATGCTGAGCTACTGCTGTGCCAGAACACAACAGCGTATTACAGAGGTCTGTGCCATACCACTCAGCTGTCTGGATATTCATGACTAGGGTCACCACCTGTCCCACTTTGCGTATAACAATCCCTCTGTAGGCAGTTGTGTCCTGTGAAAAAAATCAACACATAGCAAATGTCCTGAGAGTTTATTTCCTAATTTACTTTAATAGTCGCATAAAATGGTTATTTTATATATGAATCCTCAATATGTTATGTGAAGTAGCATAAGCAATTCAAATGTTACTAGAATAAGCTATTATATGTACAAAAAAGGTTAAAGTTCAGTACTATGCATGGCTGTAGGTGACATCTCTACAGAACATGGCCCACTTTGGGCAGTCGAAAAGGTGGCAACCCTAAGAATGACCACAGGTTCGCCCCATAGTGTTGGTGTGTGCCTCCGACAATCTGCACCAGTGTGGTAAATAGCTGAGGATTGACATCACTAAATAATGAGAAATATCCTGAGTATGAGACTCCACAACCTGCACAAAAGTCATGCTAATGCAAAACCTAGCATTTTATCAATGTTCTAAGCTTGTAAGAGCAATCGTTAAAATGTGTCCCTAATTGTCCCCCCATCGTGTAGGTTTTGCACAGGTTCGGTGCTCTAAGAGGTTGAGAGGTATGTTCTGTGCATATTTACAGGAACATGATTACACAAGTACAACTGCATACCTGTAGTCACTTCATGTCCAAAAATAATAATCCCCATATGACTGTATACAGGTAATAGTCAAATGTGAATGGGAACACCCCTCATCGTGGAGTATGGACTATAACAACCCCACCCATAATATGTAATGCCAACAGAATAAGCTGCTGACAGGTGCCCAAACACCTGTGTCTATAAACACAGGTAAAACTTCAAAATAGGGAGATAATCCCTGTCCATATGCTTCATCTGACATTTGACCTCGGCCAGGGAAGCTCCGTTCACCAGGTGGACAAGCCTAAACCCAGATCATTACATGAACACCTTGACAATCAAAGACCTGTATGTGGCTGGACTATATGCCTTGGTGTTCTGCATATCCTCGGAGTGATTAACAATGCAGCCGGAGTCCACAGCAGTAGGCAATAGGGAATGTGTAATATGTAGTACCGTCTTTTTCCCAGCAGGAGAATGGATGCCTGTGTCGTAGGTGAAGAGGTGAGGCGTATGTTGATATAGCTAAGTACTATGGGTATGCATATCAATGAGGGAGAACACCAATAGAATAGTGGTTCCGGTATCCGGCCAATGTGAATGAAGTCCCGGTTGACCTACGACCACTACACATATAACCTGAAAGTGTAATGAAAGTGTTCGTGCAGTACACACATTTAAATATGTAAAGGTGAACGTGTGTTTCGCAGTAGTCCTTAAACTGGAATACAGATATGTAACTGTTACGGTCAGAATTATGAAAGTTCACAGAAGCACAATTATCTATGAAACACACGTAACCCACAATAAGGATATGCAAGTGCGCCTGCGCGTGTGTAATCCGCTCACAGAATAGAAAATGAATGGTGTTTTCCCCACGTTCTATGTACATGGCTCATACCTGTTAAACCCGTAAAGTACGAAACCGGACAAAGCCATGACAACAACTGGTACAAATAGGGACAATCCCCAGATATTGCCCTAACAAACATAGAAAGTGGATAGAATAACAGGTGTGTCACTAGCATGGATTATCTGAAGGGTATGAAGTCGTAACCTGAAATGTTTGTCATTATTTACCAACGTCAGTCTTTAATGATATGCCACTAACTTGCCAGATAGACACAAGGTTATGAAAAACGGACCAAAGATAAGAGGCAAACAGCTGTACATGCAGCAGAAATCTGTACAGTTGAAAGGTATGATATGGAGATATATATACACATATATCCACAGACATAATCCAAAGCAAATTACGAGATGAGGAATGTACAGACATATGTATATATGTACATATATAAATCTATACACACAGGATACATGAATAGATATATACACAACAAACATATGTCCCTGTACATATAACACATGTATATAAATAGGTCACGGTATAGCTAATATGGATAGACAGACAGACATGCATGAAAGGAGAATACACCGATGGTTTCCAAACCATTGCCCGGAAAGTACCAGTGTGACAGGGCCTGCAAGTTCTACATGTTAAACATGAATATAGGTGTCCTTTGCAGGACCCCAAAAATTGATCCTGTACGAAGTGCCAACCGTCATTGATGCAAAAGAAGTCACACCTGCAACTACGATATAGGTGTACATGCAACAGTAGCAGGTGCCAGGGTAATAACACATGGGTCGATTGAATGTATGACGTACGAGCTGATATGCGCAGAGTGGGGAGTGCTCAGAAGTGTCCTCACACTTTATTATCGCTCACATTAAACATGTTTAATGGGTACTGTGGAGGTGTGTCAGGTATGGGAATCATGGGTATGCAGAATTGGGCCAAGGTGTTGGTTGGCACAGATCTATTCGGTACGCCCCATGGGAGTGATCAATATACCTATGTGGGTATAGCACACACCTACATTCTCCAAAAAGGTGCAACCCATCTACTGGATATTGTGTAAACCATTGGGGGAAGACGTAGGGACCTATATCAGTGTCATGTAGGCAATTATCATGGATGGACACGTCACGACCAAGATGGTAATCATACCTGCCAGAATGTCAGAATAAGACAGCTGGACTAAGGCATAGTACACGACAGACAAATAGGGACTATATTAAATATACCTCAGACAAAGTCAGACCGTTGATAGAATAATTGTGTAGTCAGGAATACGAATGTTATGAGAGTTAGTAATCACGAAATAGAAATGTCAGTCATGATTACCTAACCGCACAGTCCGTCATGGCTTGCCAGCAATCTACCAGAAAGGCACATTATCATGACAAATGTAACAGAATCATAGGTCAAACCCCAGGGCGTATACCCATAATGTGTACAGGTGAGGGGTATGAAGGTAACCCGTCCTAATGAAATGTACAGAACTAGTGATACTAGGTGGACAGGTGAGAAGAAAGACGTCAGGACAAATGACAAAACATGTACAAGTCATAAGCATGTTTGTCCACAAATGTGAATTACAATGTATGGCCTGTGAAAGTCAATGTGCAAGGTTAATAGACTCAAAAGACATGTGTCCCTCAGGGTGTCACCGATACAGTGTCCAGTCCCCCATACTCGTACGTGAGCTCTGCCCCTGACGGAAAGCGCAAATACCGGGTTGCACATAAGGTACATGATGGAATAATTAGTGTGGATAAGCACCTGTTGGCCTGTGTGAGGAATATAACCCAGTGGGTGGGTGTGTCCTGCAATAGGAATGTAATGTTAACTGGCCTGTGATGGCGCCATGTATTGTGTGTATTGGCGTAAGGAAATTGATGTCCAGTATCAGAAACATACCTCGCAACTGTACGAATGTGCAGATGTATGCCTCATATGTGTGGTGTGTTCCTCTCACAATCTGTACCTTTCTGCCAAATACCTGAGAACTGACGTCATTAAATAATGATAAACATAAGTGTTTAAGACCCCAAATCCCTCAGAAAGGTCATACTAATGCAAAACCTATAATACTGTCAACTATCTACGTTTGTAAGAGCAATATGCAGAATCTGCCCCTATCTGTCCCCCCATCATGTTAGGCTTTGTACAGATGTTTTGCACTAGGAGGTTGATAGGTATGATCTGAAACAGATACATGTCTGAGGAAACAGCATTATCGACTGCAAGATAACTCAGAAGATATGAAAAGCACTGCAGTAGGAAGTTCATCCGCAGGTATGTGCTGACATGTCAAATGACACAGCAGTCTACAGGAAGTACCTATAGGGTGTCACCTTTACCAGTGATGACAGTGGGACATACCCACAGCCATGCATACACCACAAATAGACATAGCACACAGCAAAGCCTAGGCCATGATACATGAAGCCTCCAGCGTGTATGGATTGAGTGAGTGTACAGCGAGGAAAGATGACTGCCAGGCTATTCAGCAAACACCTGCAGGGGCGTGCAAGACCGCCCGTAACACGAACATTGCACAGACAATGTTGGGATTTGCAACATACCCCATTTGTATGTGTAAGCTATGCAAATGATGTAATGATAGGGTTGCCACCTTTCCAAATGCCCAAAGTGTGACATTTGTGCTACAAACATCAGATTTTGCAGGGCAAAACATACCCACGGCCAGTACAAAGGACAGAACTTCAGTTTTTTGCCTGAATAAAAGTCTATTCTTGTAGCATTTTAGTTACTTATTCTGTTTCTTATAACATTTAGGTGTTTTAGATACAGAATAACTGTTTTATGCAACTATGACATAAAATATAGAAAATAATTTTGTCCTAAAATCTCAGGACATTTGCCATTTTTTCACATTTTTTGCAGGACAACTGCCCAAAGAGGGACTGTCCCTTGCAAAGTGGGACAGGTGGTAACCCTACGTAATTACACGATACATGAAACAGTAAGCTGTCCATGCAAGAGCAGAGTTATGTGCAGAAATGTACCCGGATGTTATGCGACTAACATTTTGCATGTTGCTAAACGGAGCAATGACAGCTACAAATACAGTATGAATACAGTTGAAGAAGCATGCCAATGTCCAAGTCCAAGGCCAGTGGCGGCTTTGTCCATTGGATATCAATGAACCAGTAGTTGTCCTCCCCCGATCCCTGGTGTGGAAGCGTAGCGCAGTGCCACGAGAACGAGCTGCCCTTCAAAACAAGACATATGGATAATATACATACAAAATGTAGGTTTAGTTAGATGAATGGCAAGCTGGAGACAACATGGCTACTGCGTACTGGTACTTATGTGTGAAAGCGCTCTGTCAGAGATGTAATGAAGCATTTGTAGGCAGTGTGAGGCAAGTGAGGCTGAGGATAGTGAATCACAACATGTCATGCCATATGGGCCAAGCCTCTACCATGTAGTGTAGGTTAAGGGGACTGTTAGAGTAGAAGATAGGTGACAACATGAGTGTGTATGTACAAAACACTGTAACCTCACCGGAGCAGTGTCACATGTGTGCTGTCAGTACTCAGTGGAAGAGACGTGTCATGAGCTGTCCTAGGGAACGTCAGGAGTTTGACGGCATACGCCATGGATACCACCGATGTGACCTGCAAACCTGCCCACAGTGTGTCTGTGCCCATGCGCGCCAGTAAGCCCGAGTAAGTATGTGTGCGCGTGTGGAAGAACGAGTAAGCTAGTGTATGAATGGTGAAGCCCGTGTAATGTCGTGTATGCATTTGTAAGCATGTATACATGTGTACTACACACATCACACACGTACTGCACACACAGACACACATGCTGCCAATACTACACACATGAGTGAAATGGCACATGGATGGAGACTACATCATCAAAAGTAACAGTGCTGTAAACTATGCTACAGTGATGGTCATAGCTGCAGTGCATCATGCCTGCTGAAGTATACCTGGAAGTAACAAACTGTGTGTTAACAGCATGCTAACATCAATACAGTGGAATAAAGCCACCGTGTGCAGCAGCACCAGGTTAGTCAGATCCTGCATCAATGTTACACATCACAGGTGGTGGCACAGGTGACATCATATGCACAGGGTGTGGTGTTAACATGTCCAGAGCTGTCATGGAGCCATCCAGTGTACACGTAGGTGTGTGTGTGTGAGGGACAACGGTTATTGCATGGCCCAATGGTGGTGCAATGGGGGGGTGTATGTAATAGCCGTAGCTGTTTGTGGTAAGTGTGTGTGTGTGTCTGCATATACACAGGTACAGCATGTGTCAGCCATATACAGGAGGTTGTGAGACAGTCACAGACCGTACCTGCCAGGCTGTAGAGATCCCCATTACTGGCCATGGACACCCCTCCATGCATCCAGCACAACTCAGTCTTGCACCTGTCAATGTCTACACATACAGTCCTGGGATCTGTACCACAACCTGTGGATAAACGTGCGTCTGTAATGTTAACCTGAGGTGCATAGAATTGACAGTTACTACAGATGGATATGAGCCATACTCACACTCTAGTGTAATAACCACTGCTGACTGTTGCCGAGATCTGCATACAACCAGTCAAAGGTGCTGCACTAACATTGTTTCCAATGCCCGTGTAATACCCAGCAACACAATAACCGGTCTCTACACATGTATAACCCACGATCACTACAGCACATAGTATGTGCACTATCACAGAGCCATAGCAGATGTACATACATCCATGGTGCTCACGTACAGACAATGCAGCAGAGTCAAGAGTGATAATCCCAACATACATATCTATATACAGTATACATTATATATATATATATATATATATATATATATATATATATATATAGCTATATAGACATATATATATATATATATATATATATATATATATATATATATATATATATATATAGATAGATATATATATATATATATATATATATATATATATATATATATATAGATAGATGCATACACACACACATGTGGCAGGGTTGGGAGCAGAACATAAATGTAAGCACTGTACCACACGACAGCATCACGCAGTTACAAAACGCGCTACCATGATCAGTGGATCACATGATTCACACATGCACACGTCTAGCCTGCAGACAGCAGCATCAAAGGCAAAGATGCTGCACGGATGTTATGGAGAGTGAATACTGTAAAAGCAATGTACTGTTGTCATGCAGCTGGAAACACACACACACACACACACACACACACACACACACACACACACACACACACACACACTTGGCAGGGCTGGCAGTCGAACATACACCTAACTACCCTAACACACTACAGCATGACGCATTTACAGAATGCGCTACTGAGATTACTGAACACAGCACTCCCAGAGGCATACTTCTAGGTGGGTGACATTATCCGCAAAGGCAAAGACGCCGATAGGGAATGTATGTGGTGTGAGGCATCTAAAAGCATTACTGTGTCTCCAGGCAGCTGCAAACACACACACACAAACACACACACACTTGGCAGGGCTGGGAGTCGAGCATACACCTAACTACCCTAACACACTACAGTATGACGCATTTACAGAATGCGCTACCGAGATTACTAAGCACAGCAGTCCCAGAGGCAGTCATCTAGGTGCGTGTCATCATCCGCAAAGGCAAAGACGTCGGTAGGAAACTGCTGTGGTGTGCGGCATCTAAAAGGAAGACTGTGTCCCCAGGCGGACGGGAGCATGCGTGCAAACACACACACACACACACACACACACACACACACACACACACACACACACTTGGTAGGGCTGGGAGTCGAACATACACCTAACTACCCTAACACACTACAGCATGACGCATTTACAGAACGCGCAACCGAGATTACTAAGCACAGCAGTCCCAGAGGCAGTCATCTAGGTGCGTGTCATCATCCGCAAAGGAAAAAGACATTGGTAGCAAACTGCTGTGGTGTGCGGCATCTTAAAGCAAAACTGTGTCCCCAGGCGGACGGGAGCATGCGCGCAAACACACACACAGACACACACACACTTGGCAGGGCTGGGAGTCGAACATACACCTAACTACCCTAACGCACTACAGCATGACATATTTACAGAACGCGCTACCGAGATTACTAAGCACAGCAGTCCCAGAGGCAGTCATCTAGGTGCGTGTCATTATCCGCAAAGGCAAAGATGTTGGTAGCAAACTGCTGTGGTGTGCGGCGTCTAAAAGCAAGACTGCGTCTCCAGGCAGATGGGAGCATGCACGCAAACACACACACACACACACACACACACACACACACACTTGGCAGAGCTGGGAGTCGAACATACACCTAACTACCCTAACACACTACAGCATGACGCATTTACAGAATGAGCTACCGAGATTACTAAGCACAGCAGTCCCAGAGGCAGTCATCTAGGTGTGTGTCATCATCCGCAAAGGCAAAGACGTTGGTAGCAAACTGCTGTGGTGTGCAGCATCTAAAAGCAAGACTGCGTCCCCAGGAGGATGGGAGCATGCGCACAAACACACACACTTGGCAGGGCTGGGAGTTGAACATACACCTAACTACCCTAACACACTACAGCATGATGCATTTACAGAACGCGCTACCGAGATTACTGAACACAGCACTCCCAGAGGCATACTTCTAGGTGGGTGACATCATCCGCAAAGGCAAAGACACCGATAGGGAATGTATGTGGTGTGAGGCATCTAAAAGCATTACTGTGTCCCCAGGCAGCTGGAAACACACACACACACACACACACACACACACACACACACACACACACACTTGACAGGGCTGGGAGTCAAACATACACCTAACTACCTTATCACACTACAGCATTACGTATTTACAGAATGCGCTACTGAGATTACTGAGCACAGCACTCCCAGAGGCATACTTCTAGGTGGGTGACATCATCCACAAAGGCAAGGACGCCGATAGGGAATGTATAGAGAGTGAGCAGTCTGAAAGCATATTACTGTCCCAAGGTAGACATAAACAAACACATGGCAGTGGTGTGATCGGGGCAACCAAATATCTATGGAGCACTACAACAACACTACATAGCTACGGGACGCGCCACAGACAATACACCCTTCAAGACAGCAACCAGTGTGTTCAATGTAGGCATCCATCGTGACATTGAAAATGGACATCTGTTGCCTGGATGACCACCATCACTATACAGGATGTCAATGGCCATGCCCACACACTTAGTATCACACGTCTGTTTGGGATGTACTGTGTGTCCATCTACACAATGGCGTACTGGGCATGCTAACACACTTAGCAGTTGCAAAGGGCCGTCTTGCATGCACACAGATTCTAACAGAAAGGAGCAGTTTGGAATGTACTGTGTCCCCATCTACACAACGGCGTACTGGGCATGCTCACATACTTAGCAGTTGCAAAGGGCCTTCTTGCATGCACACAGATTCTGAACATGGAAGGGCGCAGTTTGGAATGTACTGTGTGTCCATCTACACAACAGCGTACTGGGCATGCTCACGCACTTAGCAGTTGCAAAGGGCTGTCTTGCATGCACACGGATTCTAAACATGGAAGGGCACAGTATGGTATTACTGTCCCCACATACATGAAGGCCACTTACATGTATTGACCAGTACACACTCCGGAGCTATCACAGATGTCTTAGGTGCATATCACAGAGGTACACACCACAATCTACAATGTAGCCCTCCGACATCACCATGTCATTGGACCAGCAATACACAGCCATACATTAACACAACACCATGTGACTCATGATCAGTGCACTGTACATAGGTCTACAGCAACTGTGCAGAATACACATGTACCGACAGGGTTCCATCATGTGTTATGCATTGCAATGATACCACTGTACATAACCAGGTCGGCTCTACACATACCAGGGGCCCTGGGTCTTACACAGCTGTGACAGATGACTGTCGCTGTACACCAACGAACACACATGTTTGGCTATGTCATACATGTAATTGCAGTGGATATGTGCATGGAGCACACACACAAAACATATGTACATAGCATAGCTTTTGCTGTCCTCCATGCAGACAAGTGGCTACAGCAATCATACGCACGCAAATGGAAGGTGGGTCCATGGCTGTTGAATGCTAACAGTACATGAGGCAGCAATGTTGACCGAGGACACATTCCCTCTGTACTAGTTACCCATGGCACCCATCATATCATACAACAGTCCATGTGTTATGTATGTCAACACACATGTCCACCAATTGCAATGCATACAAACATGGCTACATGACAGACATGTAGGACCAACACACATGTACAATCTGTAGTGTGCATGCAGCTACCATGCATGTGCAGTAGCTGATGTAACTAATCTGTGCCTAACTACAACATGCAGTTGCAATGCAGCCCCATCATTGACACCTGTATATGGTGACATACTGACAGTACGGTAGGATGTACAGCAGGTATGGATGGATGTGTGTACATAAAGTGGTGATCCACCTGTGTAGATGGATGTTTGCCTGGGACGGCTCACAGGTGTGTCACACGCCATCCTACCATTGCATGTGCAAACAGTACGCTATGTTACCGTTACTTGATGGTGGAGACATAAAACCTACACAGTGGTCAGGTGTCACTGACAGTACATCACTTGACACCTGTAGCACTTGCACCCTCCTGTGTGCATATAGCAGCACAATTGCCGAAGGTAGCATTGGTACACATAATGCGGCCAATACTGCTGCATGTCTGTCAGACGTATCATCATATAGCAGGTGTATCATTCACAGTACTGCCATGTGTGTTTGCTTGTGTGACCATATATGCCACATATGGTGGGGAATACATCCCAATTGTTATACACCCCTGTACACTTTTGTAGAGATCTGTACATACTGCAGTGTGGAAAGCATGACGTAGGCAGGTGTGGTGTGTGTATCACACATCAGCTATCCATATGTGTATGACATTTGTGGTCTCCACAGTGTGTGTGTGTGTGTATGTAGGTATGTATGGCTGTCTGGTGCATGGAGTGAGGGTGTATGCTACCATACAGAACACACAGGATCCCTAACCCCTCATGGTGATGCAGTCCACTACCCTGCTGATGCCATCGGTCTCAGCCGCACTGGCTACCTGTACACGTTCTTTCTCTGTGTCGCTTCGTGTGGGTTCACAGTACTGTGATGGTGATGACCACATAGGCAAGGGTCCTCACCTCAACACTATGGGGTGTGCGTTATAGTGTTATAGTGTTGTAGTGTGAGCATGTTCCTGTAATGTGACAGGGTATTACTGCTACACAGTGAGGCCTCATGCTATCAAGTGGCCTCTAACATTATCATTGGCCAGACCGCTGTGTACAACCCCTGCACCATGTCAACATACCTGTGATGTGACCTGGTATGGATGTCACGTCTCTAGCCACTGTAGCCTATTAAACTGCCCACATGCTTCTGGATCAGTATATGTGTGGACATCTGTGTTATGTTAGACTTTCCAACAGTCAGGCTGAGGCTACGTCTAGCATGCTGATATTGCCATATGTGCCTGTGAGTACTCCACAGTTACACATGGGAGACTGCAAACAGTGCTACCTGTAGGCACATGCAAGTAGACCATAAGGAGGGAACCAGGGCATCATTACCAACATGCTGTTACTATTGTTACCGAGACACATACTGTGAACATATAACAATGCATGCTAAACCTGTACTACATGGTATGTCTGGTGCATGTCACCAGTACACAACTAATGTAATATACACATCTCTCACTATTCACACACAACTAATGTAATATGCACTTCTCTCACTATTCTTACACAACTAATGTAATATACACTTCTGAAGATGCAAAAAGATGCCAGAAATCCAAGTAACACGACTCCACAAAAAAATAAAGCTGATGTAGAATACGAAAATCCTTTATTCAAGTAGGTCCAAGAAAAATAAACACAAGCGCTTTCACTCAGGGTAATCCTGAGCTTTTTCAAGTGATTACCCTGAGCGAAAGCGCTTGTGTTTATTTTTCTTGGACCTACTTGAATAAAGGATTTTCGTATTCTACATCAGCTTTTGGTTTTTTGTTCCTGGTGGCTGTGGAGTCGTGTTACTAATATACACTTCTCACTATTCTGTACACCCTGTGCATCAGACCATTTGAGCATGTCCCTGCACCAATGGTGTGGATGACAGGGATGCGGCACAGGCTTCATCATATGCACAGGGTGATGATGTTTGCCAGGGGCATAGGGTGCACCAATGGATGACATCTTGTGTGTAGGTAAGGGCCAGTGATATGATTGGACATGTCTGTTCAGTATGCATGTGGGTGTTGTGGTGCCCTACAGATGTCTTTGCTCTGTGCGTGTATGTGTGCACACAGATCTGCCTTTTGTGAGGCCTACACGGGGTATTATTGACAGCTCCAGATTGTACAGACCAGGTTGTACAGCTCACTGTGTCCGGCCACGGCCACGTGACCTGTGCCTGCCAGGGGTTGCACGGGCACTACCAGGCGGAGGTACAGCTTGGCTACTGTCTGATGACACATGTCCACTGGAACCGTGTCCCCGCTGGGAACATCCAGGGCCATGTCCACGTGGCCTGCTGTGTCCTGGTGTGGACAGCGCAGCACCAGCTGCACTGTTACTGCTACCAGCACTATGGGAGCGGGCATGTGAGGTGGCATGCTCACGTTGACCTGCACTAGGTGGTGTAGCTGGCCTACGTCCACATGGCCTATGCCCCACTCCTACCAGATGTTCCAGCACAGACAGCTCATGCTCACAGATTGCCATGCCACGGTCAAGGATTCCGACCATGTCACCCAATCGCCTGTCCAGAACATCAGCAATCTGCTGTTGAGCATTTGCCAATGAGTGGATGTTGTCATTTAGGGTACGGATAGCAGCCCTCTGCAGCCTCTGCCCTTCTCTGTTCTGCCGTTCAGCACGTGCCTGTGCCGCCATTACAGTCTGGAACATGCGTCTGGTGATACCAGCTGCTGCACTCTGTCCTGCAGGTGCATGTCTGCCAGAGGTCCTCCTACAAGCAGCACCGGCCACATGCCTGTGTGGCACATCTGCAGTCATTACACTGACATCATGGTGTGTAGACACACCTTCTGTAGCCACCACACGTTCCTGTTCCACGCTAACAGACGCTGACTGTCCTTCCTCTATGGCCACTGGTGATGCGGTATGTGTTGGCAGCAGAACTGTGTGCAGGGATGAGGGGGACATAGCTGGGATGGCAACCATTGGCACAGATTCAGCCCCTGGCAACCCTGCCTGTACCTCATGCATATGTTCATCACTGCTAGTATCTGTGGGGACACTAACATCAGATGGACCGCAGGAGGGTAACGCACCTACATCACCTGTGAATGCAAAGAAAAACTCTAAATTACAATAAACACACACACACACACAGACACATGCACACACACAGACACACACACACACACACACACACACACACACACACACACACACACACACACAGACACACACACACACACACCATGTATGTGATTTGACAGATGGCATGCAGCATGCCTGTGATACAGCAGAGGGCATGCAGCTCAGACATTAATAGTGTTAGTAAGCATACCTCCCTGGGGTGCACACTACAGCAAGCAGGTGTCATATCAGTAGCCATGCAGTTCACACAATCATGGTAGTATGCATGCATCCCCGTGATAAACCATGTGGACTAGAACAGGATAACAGTACACATGGCTGACGTGACCTTGACATGTAATCTGCTGACGTGTGCATTAACATGCATACATGTCTGACACAATGGTTTCCTGACACATGTACAGCATCATAATGGGCATCACATTGTGGTGTTGTCTGTATACCCTACAGATAGAATGCATGTTTAGCAAATGTGCATGAGCGTGGAAGGGTAGTGTGAGCCGTCTACATTGCTATACAGTGTGAAGTACAGACACTGTGCCATTGCATGGCATCATGAGGCATCTATATTGCTGTACAATGCATAATATGTACACACTGCATAGCCATAACTGCATACATACCCATGACATAACTGTGGATTGTGACCCACGATGCTGAGGTGTATACACACCAAACCATGCTGTGTCAAGTGACAGGTCACTGGTGGACCTAAAGATGACACCCCTGCACAACAACTACAGGGTCTTAGCTGCCTGGCAACCATGTCCACACATAGTGGACATGTCAATTCACCATTTCCCACATGACGTTGATGTACCACACACATGAGGTGCACAGCTAACGGTGATGTCCTACAACAGCAAGGGAAATGTACAGTATCTGTGGCCTGATGTGGTGTCAATGTCTGTGGAAGCTGTACAGGTGACTACTGTCATGCTATGACACAGTCGTGATGTTTAACAGATCTTATATGGTAGACTTCAGTGACACCTCCACTAGCTGTACACAGGCTTTTAGGATGTTCAGTGTACCACATCAACTGTATAATCAGTCAACTAAGGCTATAATTGGACCATGTGTGGACAATGTGCAACAGGGTGTATACACATCACATCTACTGTGTGGATACGTGTCTCTGGCCATCCCCCATGGCCATGTGTGCACATGTGTTGACCAAATGTGTGTGATGGCCATCTATCTCACATGTCTGTGTTGTCCCATATGACATATACCCATAGATGTCAGATATGTCACCATCCACAGGGCTATGCAGACAATGGGTTGTATGTTTGGTATGTGGAGTATGGGTCATGGGATAGTGGGACAATATTGCAGCCAGAACACTATGTGTCTGGGACATGTCAGATGGCACATCACAATGTGTGCACCCAATGCAGGGGCATATAACACAATGGTGACACCTGTGGACTGCCCATATTACATATCACTGTGTGGTACTGTTTGCGTACCACACATGTTCCAATGCATACTACATATGCCTCCATTGTAGAACACCTCCACCGTTGTATGCACAGCTGACCACACATGTAGCAATGACAACTACTGTGGTTTCAATTCGGTGTATCATTTCATTTGTATATATTGCACATGGGTGGCCTGTGTGAATGATGGGTGATGTGACCTGTATATCGTGACTGGAACGAACATCAAGTGTGCAACTGTTAACTGGCCACATGGCAAATAGATCTATGCTTTAACATGCCTGATACTGATGACAGTCTCACCTGCAACGGACTCATGTCTGTGCGGCACACCAGAGGTACCTGTATAGGGGTAACACAGCAGTATGAACATTATCCCTGACTGTCTGACAGCCACAGGGTGCACTGTGCATGTTAACACATTTGCCTGTATAATAGCATATAGTATGCACATGTGTGCATACACAGGGTAGCATACTGTAGTATGCAGCATGTGTGTCCACATACCTTGCATTTGTTGTTACTTTACATAATGTACAGTGACACATGCAACTAAATGGGATATAATAGCCATATGTGCAGTACTGACTTACCAGGCAACTCCAGGCTCATTAGTTGGGAGACACCCACCTCCCCGATGCAAGCTAGTGTGCGTGGATGCTGTTCTGAGGGTGTCCTCAGACTGGCCAGTAGCTCCTCGGTGTGTGTGAGTGGGGGCTGGGTTGGTGGCCCACCACCTGTTCCACCTTGTTCCCTGGTGATTGCAGTGGCACGCTGTTTTGCATGTCGTATCAAGTCCATGCAGTGTCTGCGCACCTGCTGGTAGGTGCGGTTATGGCCACCCACATCGTTCACCCTCCTGCGTAGATCCTGCCACAGGTCGTCCCGCTGCTGGGCATGCTGTGGCACATCGCTGAACAACACCTCGTAGTTCTCATGGAGGTACGGGATGAGGACATCATCCTCCTGGTGGCTGTACACTGGAAGGCATGTACGAGGCATTATCTGTAAGACATAATGATGGTGACAGGTCACAGTTTCAGAGATGTACAGAGATACTGCTGCACATACATTTCTATGACATCTAGTACATCTGCACAGTAATCTTTGCAAATCATCATGACATTGACACGACAGACATGTTTGTGTCACACACATGTAACACCCGTTATGCATTGGATATCATCACCATATATGTGTGTCACCTCATTACAGTGTTCATACTCCATGTGAATGCTGTCTTGATGTGAGCATGTCTATTTGCCTGCACTGGTGTTCTTACCTATCTGCACATGCCTGGATGTGTCCACGGTACTGCTGTTGACCTTGATGCTGTGTATATGTCACATATCAGCACAGACACATCCTTAATGGACTTGAGCAGTGACAATGCACACATGCGCATGGACACCTGTACATGTATGTGTTTTGCCATATACATCTACACAGCACTGTACAGCTGTTCAACATCCTGCCACGGATCGCCTGTGTTGCACATGTGATAGACATGGGACAATGGCTAGTCAGACGTCATTCGCAGGGATGGTTATCAACCATAGCATGTACGGGCAAGGTTTCCTAGCTGTAACAGATAGCCAGTATGCCACCGCGAGGTGCATCAGTGCCACATTACTGATCTGGACAGTTGATACTACATCTACCATGCGGCCATCACACCATGTATGACTGGGATGACATCTGCAGCTTTGATGGACAGGGTTGCATGGTTTGGCGGGAGTATGTCACATGTATGGCACAGGGATCTGTCCAGCATGTGGCGATCCTAGTATTAGGACAGTGGCTGTCCATGACGTATGTCTTACAGATCAGGATATGGACATGTAGCATGTCCATCATCATGGTGTAGCAAATGTCTTTATGCAAGGTCGACAGCATGCTACATAGTGGAGGTAAGGATTGTGAAGGCTGGTATCGCCCATCCACGCATGGCCATTACCCCTTAAAGTTGATATGTGATCCAATATTGGTCACCCCAGTGCTGTATATGCCTGTCTAATGATCTCCGTGCTCATGTATGGCACCCTGTCATGACTTGGGTACCTTGTATGACTACCCAAGGGGCCTGGAGATGTCACCAAGGCAGGGAGGTGTACTGCACAGCACCATCCCTTACACAGTGTCCATAATGTTGACCACAGCCTAGGTGGTAGTTAATGGGTACAGGGATGTTCACCTAGCGGTGACAATGCTGATGTCATACATCAAAATGTGCACATATGTCACACACCTCACCCACACAGCCCATTCTGTATGTTGTTCACAACACTGACACAGCTATTCCTCATAGGTCATGGCCATTCACATCCTTACATACACAGATGCCTAGCATTTGTCTGTGTGGTATGGGCTACAATGAGTTTGGAGTACAACACATTAACCCTGTTCTACTGTAGCTGGCACTGGTGTGATATGTACATGTCACTCTGGCACCTTTTGTAGTTGTGAGCCTGTCAACAGGCCACTGGTAGAACACTCCTGTGACATACAAAGGTATTTGTAATCAAATATCCTTACTGTCTTGTACATCTGTACTGCTAACATCTACAGTGATAATGGTTCATGGACATGCATGCCATACTCAGCAGGGTTATAGTGCAGTGCCACCCATTATGACTGTCATCACCACTTGTGGGTTGATATTATCCAACACCCTATCTGTATTGAATGGTCATGCTAGGCACTTGTTCAGAACTTGTGAGCATGTCATGAGCTACTGATTAATATAGCACCCATTCCACACCATTTCCCACAGGTACACTGGCTGTCCTAAAATTTTCAGCTTGCTTATGGTACAACAGCTGTTGTACACACGTAACGCACATATCCTGTGAGACATAGTTGTATATACAGGCATGTCCAACTGTCACGTACCAATGCTATTGCCTGTCTATATGATGGATATGTCGTACATGTGGCAATAGAGCAATTGTCTCATGTACACATTCAGTGCTCACCTCCCAACATACAACACTACAGCCTGTGGGGGATGCACTTATGCAGCCCTGCTGGGGGTAATGCTGTCACCAACCCTGACTGCACCTGACAGTCATGTGGGGATGTGTAACATTCGTAACACACACCACTCATCACATAGTCTCACATGATCTCCACCACAGGCCACACATACGAGGACAACTTGTGCAGTACCTCTCCATATTCTGTGTAGGCACCAGAGGCAGCCCCCATCACAGAACACAACATCACCAACATATAGCCCACAGACTCATGTGTGCCCATCACATACAGCCAGTAGGGTGTTATAACATACACAACACACCAGCCATAGGTGAGTCTGTAGGTGGTCACACTGCAGCTCCACACAGCAGGCTACACAAGGTGATAGTCACTTACATCTTGCTGTCTGGTAACTGGTTCTGCAACATGACCTATGCACCCATGCCACACCTCACCAGGTACGATGTGACTGTCATTCTCCATGTTAGTGTGACTGCCCTGAGATACCACTTCACAGACTACGTGTGCAGGGACATGCAATAGCTCACCAGTGTTGTAGCCCTGAAGGTGTGGGCCTAGCCCTGGGGAGCATTATGCATTCATCCAGACCCGATATCACTGTACAATGACTGACTGTGTCACTTCAACAGTTGCCTATGCTTCTGCTGTAATTCCACAGGCATCTGGTATCTGTCCGCTTTGACTGACCTGGTCAAACACAATGCTTTGGCACAGATGACCTGCACCTGTCAGCCCTGGGAGTACAGATCACATGTAAGGCTCTTGCTGCTTCTATACTGCCTGTCTTGCACAGTTTCCAATAACAGTCACCAGCAGAATGGGAACTGGCGAGCAAGACATGGGGTCATGTGACACATTGCTTGCATCTTCCTCTGTGACGCACACAGGCAAGGCACACCTTATAATGCACCACTCCAATATCTTTGCAGTGACTGGGACCTGCCTCTAGGCTCTGCAGAGCACACCTGCAATGACAGGTTATAGACAGACCATACCTTTCAGCACATACCTGGACTGGCACACCCACAGTTGAGGTGTTCCCATATCCCACTATGTTGTACACACATCCTGGCTAGTTACTTAGCACAATGCATCAGAGGTGCTCCACGTGCAACTAACTGTGCCCGGAACTGCTATATACATTGTAACAAGCTACAGATTCAGCAACATACCCCACGGTTACCAGACCTCATTTGTTGGTGTACCAGACAGTAGGGCTCAGACAGCTACTACTGATGTGTGACTGACAACTACCCCACACTTAACTGGGATAGCCACTCATGTACCAACACATCAATGAGTCATAACCTCTACTCGGCTGGATCAACCCATACACACCACCTCCAAGACCAACATTAACCTTGACATGAACACTACCAACATGTGACTGGTGTTCCACACCTGTGGTCATCCCCTCATTGGTGGATTCTGAACATATGCTAATCAACCTTGTTAGCCACATCCCGGCACCACACCCTTCACGGCATACACAGTACATGAGTACTACAACACCTACTACAGATGTCTTATGTCAGCGGTTGTTAATGTCATGACATCCGTGCAGATGGACATTGCACATACAAATGCTGCAACACACCCCGGTGCACTTCAGTAGCATGTACACGACTGCATGGATCATGCTATGCCACACAGAGCCATGATGGTACACACCAGATAACAGACGCCACTCTGGTGGTCAAGTTCCATGGACATAATGTACAACAACAGGTGGAGGCTGTTGCACAGTGGTGTACAATCCCAAGGGTGGGGTAGCTCACTGGTCAGCTTCGGTAGGGCCACAGGATCCCTCATCACATACTCCATGACTAGCTACGTAAACATTACTGTGACACATTCCGGGGTGTATCACAAGGCATTATGGTGGTATGTCAGTAGTCACTGGCAATACCCACATCTGCTCTCACATACAACAGTCACTCAGGAACATTACAGTAAAAGTGGTGATTGTTACATGGATACATACACACATTCCATATTGAATAAAGAGTCTGTATGTCCCAAAAAGTTGTTTGGTAAGGAGTTAAAGACAAGCACTGAAGAGGTTTCCTGTAGTAATTTCAGTGTGAATACATTGTATTGAAAAATATAAATAGATTAGTATGAATATTGGTATAACTAATGGTAGTTTGTAGCCTGAAACTACCTTTCAGGTCAAGGGTGCCAGAGACAATTAAATCCCAAGGTGTTCCCCTGCATTCTTGTGTATCTAAGATGGTGTCTAAGATTTGTAAATTAGAGAAATAAGATTACAAAGAAAGATCTGTAAGTGTTTAGTGAAATAATGTTGAACCATCTCGAGTTTCTTAATATCTGAAACTAAGGAAAAGACCAAAACAAGGCAGCATAATCTAAATACAGCCTTATACACATTTTGAAAACTGGAATTATGATGTAAGGATTTTAAAAACTGAAAAAATGAAAATGCACATACTGTATGTCAGAAGTACTAAACTCTTTAGTGGAAGACCCTTATTATATCGTTTCTAAGGTTGATGACAGTGACTTGCTGAAAAGTGACATACCAATGTATTTAAACCAGGGAGGTGGAAGTGTCTCAGATATGTAGGACATTATAATGCGAAGAATGATAGCTTTGAAAACAAGACAAAAGGGTGATATCTGATTTAGGAATACAAATTGTAAGCTGTCTTTCAGTTAACAGAAAGACTAAATTACATAGGTACTGAATGTTGGGTAAGCAACCCATGATAGAAGAATACTTAAATGAACTATAGTATGGCATTAGAAACAGAAAGCCTTTGATGAGTTTCAGAAGATACTAATGTTTGGTGTCAAATATAATAGATAATTTTGTCAACCATATTTGCCTAGAGAGAAAGTGAGCAAATTAACAGAAAAAGTCTGAGGGTTAAATCAGTCTCTGAAAAAAAATTTAACTATTTGAAAAATAATACAAGATTTACTATATAGGACTTTACCACACTATTAACTTGGGAACAAATAATTATTAGGAAATGTGCTACCACTGACGCAGTTAACATTTAGGCTTATACAGATAAACTGAATGTTAAGAAGATGGTGTAGATGGACAGCCCACTTCCTTCTCAGCTCACATGAACAGTCTCACTGATTACAGACTGAGATTTGACTGAGTTATTGTGCACATGGGCAGTCTGCGTGATTACACAGTGAACATTGACTCACCTAGTGGTCACATGGGCTGTCTGCCTGATTACAGAACTGACCACTGACTGATCTTGTGCACACATGGGCAGTCTGCTGATTATAAACTGAGCACTGACTGACCTGCTGTGTACATGGACTGTCTGCCTAATTATAGACTGAGGACTGAGTGACCTGGTGCACACATGGGCCATCTGCCTGAATACACAGTGGGTACTGACTCACCCGGTGGTCTCATGGTAGTCTTCCGGATTACAGAACTGACCACTGACTGACCTTGTGTGCACATGGGCAGTCTGCTTTTTATAAACTTAGCACTGACTGATCTGCTGCACACATGGGCTGTCTGCCTGATTGGAGACTGAGCAATGATTGACCTCGTGTGGAGATGAGCAGTCTGCCTGATTACTGACTGAGTATTGACTGGCCTGCTGCACACATGAGCAGTCTACCTAATGTGAGCATTGACTGACCTGCTGTCCACGTGGGCAGTTTACCTGATTGTAAGAAAAGCAAAACAGATTGTAAACTGAGCACTCACTGACCTGGTGTGCACATGGGCAGTCTGCCTGATTACAGACCAATCACTATGTGACCTTGTGAGCACATGGGCATTCTGCCTGATTGTAGACCAATCACTGATTGACCTGGTGCACCTGGTGTCTGATTACAGACTGAACACTGTCTGAACTCCTGCAGACATGGGCATTATGCCTGATTACAGACTGAGTTTTGGTTGACCTGCTGTGTACGTGGACAATTTACCTCATTACAGACTGAGCACTGCCTGAGCTACACCGATGGACAGCCTGCCTGATTATAGACTGACCACTGATTCACCTTGGGTGCACATGACAGTCTGTCTGATTTCAGACTGAGCACTGACTGCACTGCTATGCACATGGTCAGTCTGATCGATTACAGACTGAGTACTGACTGACCTGCTATGCACATGGACTAGTCTGCCTGATTATAGACTGAGCACTGGCTGACCTGCTGTTCATATGACCAATCTGCCTGATTACAGATGGAGCACTGGCTGACCTGCTGTGCACATTGGCAGACTGCCTGATTACAGGCAGAGCACTGACCTGGTGTCTGTATGTGCAGTCTGTTTGATTACAGACTGGGCACTGACTGACCTTGTATGTACTTCAGTCTACCAGTTTACAGGAGCAGCACTGACTGTCCTGCTGCGCACATGGGCATTGCCTTTATATAAGGGTGCACAGGCTTGATTTTATGAAGTCTAAATGCACTACTTATTGCATCGCATTGCTTACCTTTATAGTTTAAGCCCATTAAATAATTTACTGAGTCAAAATGACATTTTATTATCTGCAAAAATCCACAGATTAAGTCCAGTTAAAGCAAAGGTGCAGAAACATTGCCAAATGCCTCAGTACATGGTTAATAATTCGATCTTTATCATGTATCTGATAAGAGTAGGAACAGAATATCCTTTTTTTCATTTTCAGCATAGTCAGTCCATTTTGTGTTATACCAGTAATTATACACGGTTTTGTGAGAACCTGGATGTTTTTACTGTTTGACAATTTTACACTGTCTATGGGCTATGCATGGGTTTGTTATTCTTATTAATATTACCCAAATTACTATTAACAGGGAAAACAGAAACTAAGCAATGATTAAGTGATGGGCATATATAAATACATTTTTTAAAGTTTTCATTTTATTTAAACAAGTAGTATCTGTCATTGCAGAAATATTGCATTGGAAAGCATTAGGCATAACCGCAATCATTCTGTTAAGAATTCATCAAATTTGAGAATATTTAATTTTAGATATGATGTTGTCCTTTTCATTCTTCCTCATTAATGGGCTTGAATCCGATCCTCAGGTCTGACTCAGCCACATATACTCCATCTCCATTGCCACAGACCTCATTTGCTGCCATTGTGGTTAGATGCAGCAAGATCTTATATGACTTTTAAAGAAATGAAAACAGTGGGATTAATAAGAGTAATGGGGATGAAGATCATTCCTTTACAACAATTGATAGAGCAGATAGTACTGAACTAGAAGTTGATGATTCTTCAGATCTGGTCAGAAATTATATTCTTGTAATTTGAGATTAAATTATTAGAGGAACTGATACTTACATTAGCAGAGAAGATAATGAATATCGAATAGAGGATGTGAAAAAGTCCTTTAAACGCCTTAATGTAAGGAAGTATGAATCTGTTTTTATTCATATTGATGCAAATGATCTCATCCACAAGGACTCTCTGACTGTTAGTACGGAACTTGCAGCCCTCTTAGCTTGTACAGGTTTTAGGGTGTATTTTTAACAAATAATGTATAGAAAGGAGTTTTGGTGCACTGTGAATGAAAAGATATTTTGGGTAATTACCTACATGAAAAAAAATGTCCGGTTTTAAAAAATTGAAATGTGTAGAGCATCTAAGCCTAATTTTGGCCACATCTGTTTAGGCAGGATGGTGTGCACTTGTCAAGAGTCAGAGAAAAGAATTTCTGCAGCAGATAGTTTGCAATATTTCACAAACGCAAGACATGATTTTTTTTGTCAGGTCAAAAATTACAGTTCACAGCTAGTGACATTTGATGGATATCTGATGGTTGTTAATGCTAGGAGCATTAGCAGTAACATTTTTTTAATTAGAAAATTTGCTACAGTCCCACAAGATTAATTTTGTTATTGTTTGTGAAAGATAGTTAAAGAACAATTACTGGAAACCAGTTACTGTAACAAAATATCAGGTGGATGAGTTAGATATTAAAAATTTTTATTACACCTGTGACTATTACATGTTTAGTGAAAACATCATTACTGTAGTTTGAGTAACTGTGACAATAAAGACAACCCTGGAACAGGGAAGTTCTTGCGTGAAACACAGGAGAGAGGAGTAATGGTGGCTGGGGACTTAAATTTCTATATTAGGAGACCGAAGCTTTAAATATTTGAACACCATATGGGCGACACCATATGAGTGAATATTTAAAACCTTGCAAGTGTAGTGTAGTGTAGTGTAGTGCGATCTCGGAACTGTTATATTTAAGTAGTGGGGGGTGTGGTGGGGTGCAGGGGGGCTTGCCCCCCCACTTAGAGCAATCAGGTAGGTTTTTCTTTTCTTTCTACATTTTTTATTTTTCTTTCGAGGTTTTGCAACTTCGCTCATATGGTGTCGCCCATATAGTATTCGAAGTTGTAAAACTTCGATCTTATAATATAGACCACTTAAATTTACAGAAACAGACTGGGACAGTATTGATTCAACAACATTAATAAGGAAATTATTTATAATGTATGTTAGGAACCACAATTGTTTCAGATCATAAAAAAGCATATAAGGGAATGGAACTTGCTAGACATTATTTATGTTCCTATAGAAATTACTGTTACTTTGTGTCAAGTCTTACCACCATTGATGTGCAGTGATCATGGGATTATAAAAGTTAAATTGTTACTAGATAATTCTGCCCAACTGAAATCTAAACAAATGCTCAGAATATTAATAACAGCAACACCATGAAAGATTATCAATGCCTATGCTTCCAGCCAAAGCTCGTTGCAACCAAACACAATGCAAAAAGGCACTGCAGAGGCAAACAGGATGAAAAAAATGTAGAACAGCCCAGGAATTGAAGGAATGTTGTAATAGTAAAAAATACAAATACATGCACAAACCAAACAAAGATTAATAACAGATTATATTACTATGTAAAACAGGAGTGATGCATTCTGTGGAAAACCTGAAGAAGGATTATGGCAAGTTTTAAAAGTGAAATTTGTTTGAATGCAGAAAATCAAAAACAAAAATGTTTAACATCAGGATCTAGACACACATCAAGTGGATATGTTTCCATAAGACCAAGATACATGATTAAGGTGAGACACAAAAATATAAGAAATAGAAAAGAGGTCAAACTGTCACTTTGAAAACTGAAATAAGCTGGACAGACAAATTAATTACAGTCTGAGACAAGATCAAGAAAAACTGAAATAATAGCCACTGAGGACGACACAAGCAGAACGGTGAATCAACGAAACTTTAATGACTTAGCGCCTTCACCAGTACCATGCTGGCTTCTTCAGAGTCATTATCACAATCAATTAAAACACATTTATAGCATCTGTCACATGATGATAAGCTTACATCAAAACCCAACAACCAATTATACACCTACTCTATTATTATAATATAACTACAATAATTTAATGTTCTAAAAATCACACACAATAATAATAATACTAAATGTATCCAAGCGTAAACAGAAAATATAAAATGCTTTTATAAAATTGTGAAGATACTAAATAATACATCCATTTAAATCTGACTAGATTTAAAATTCAAAATGGGTTTCAAAGACGCACAGTCATTGAGACCTGGAAATTTCAAGGCATTTAACCTAAGTTGCCATTCCATTTCCAAAACTGCAACTTTGTTAACCAAATCACCACCTCTCTGTCATAGAAACTCGATCCACAACAAAAAACAAAAACTTATTAAAATTGGGGCATGTAATGGTTTAATTGATTGTGATAATGACTCTGAAGAAGCCAGCATGGTACTGGTGAAAGCACTAAGTCATTAAAGTTTTGTTGATTCACCGTTCTGCTTGTGTCGTCCTCAGTGGCTATTATTTCAGTTATTAATTGACTTTGCCCTATTTTGGGGTTCCTTGTTGTAAGATCAAGAAAAACTTGATAAAAATTTATATAAAGATAATGAACATAATAGAAAACAATTTTATATATACATAAGACATGGTATGAGTTAAGACATACAAATTGATAAACTGTGTGTAGATTCTAAAGTTTATTTTCAGACACAACAGATTATAGATATAAGTCCATAGGTGTTTACTAGGCTAACGATCACAAGTGCCTTTTTATGCCTAGCCATGCATCCCACATCTCTGACAAGTTCTGATACCCTTGATAAGTGTAAGCATGTGCCTGAGAGATGAACCATTTACAGGTTACCTCTGTCCATTAGAGACATAGATGCCAAACTAATGATGAATTTCCATTTTCCCTTCCAATTGTCCAAGTTACATTTGAATTGGGTTAGGGAGGAACTCTGTTTCACATGGATGGGGAGCCTGTTCCATAGACTGGGTAGTCTCTGAGATATATAACTATCGGTCCAGCAGGTCCTATTTATATCACAGGCAAGGTTTAAGTCTTTAGAACAGGTAATTCTGATGCTGTTTGTTTTGTGTATATGCAGGAGGTCCATCAGAGTGGAGGCTGATAATGCCAGGCATAGATCCTCCCCTAAAAAGCCTGTAGGAGACAGAATACAAGGATAGGGCCTTGAGGTCGTCTGCATAAGACATATTACTTATGCCCTGTATTCTTTTAGTGAGAAACCTCTGTGGGCATTCCAGTTGTTGGATATGCCTGGTTAGGTACATACCAAAGGGGGCATTGTACTCAGTGATAGGTCTGATGAGTGCTGAATACAGTGGAACAATGACTTCCTTGGACTTAGATGCCATACCTTTGTTTATAATGTCCACAACATAGAATGATTTCCTCACCACTACAAACACGTGATGATCAAAGGCTAGATTACTATCTATGTTTGTCCCTATGTCCCTGACTACTGGGTCAACTTTAAGGGGTGTGTTGTCAATATGATAGTTACCAGGGATGGATGACTTCCCAAAGGAGACTATTATGCATTTCTTGGCATTTAGTTTTAGCCCATGGCTCTGACACCAGTTGTTTGTCTGTGTCAGCCCCTCCAGGAGAACATTTGTGTCAGTGTGAGATTCAATGACAGCTCCTAATTTGCAATCATCTGCAAATTTATTCAGCCAGAGACCACTGACTTTGGCCTTGATTTCTGAAAAGTAAATGCCAAAAAGGAGCGGTCCAAGGAATGATCCTGAGGGACTCCACTTGTGACTGTCCTCTTTGTAGAGGTGGACTCCCCAATTCTATCTTCCTGGGTCCTATCTGTGAGCCAGTGGGCTATCCACCGGGTGACATACGGGTTTGTACTAAACCTCCTGAGTTTGTCAACAATACCCAAGTGGGGTATTGTGTCAAATGCCTTTGCCAGGTCATGGTAAGCAGTGTGAATGACTTTGCACTCATCCATTGCTTTGATGACCTTCTCGAAGAAGTCCACTGGGTTGATTAGTCATGATCTGCCCTTGACGAAACCAAACTCGGTTGGGTCCAGTGTCTGAAGGTTTACTATATTGCTATTGATAATCTCCATGATAATTCTTTCCATGGCTTTACATGTAAGGCTAGTGAGACTTATGGGTCTGTAGTTTCCAGGGTCTGTAGATGGCCCACATTTATGCAGAGGTATGATTGTTGCCTTTCTCCATTCATGAGGTATGAAAGCTGTTTGGCAGCTGCAGTTAAATAGTAATTCCAGAGGCCCTGATAGGTCATGTTTCATGCTATTTAGGTATCCTAGGATATTGTCTGGGCCCACTGATACAGTGTTCTTGGTCTTAGAGCATTAAGGACCTCTTCCCTAGTGATAGTAGGGGGATTTATATTTGATGATATTTCCTGAGTGAAGGTTGGGGGGGGTTGGAGCTGAATTTATCAGCCAGGTGGTTTGCTGTATCTTCTGGCTCAGTATATGTTACTCCATTTATAATGAGCTCTGCACACAATTGTGTATTGCCTTTGAGGTTACAGACATAGCTAAAGAATGCTTTGTGGTTGTCGTTGGCCTGAGAGGCCAAACTTACCTCAAATTTGGCTTTGGTAGACTTTATTTGTCCTTTGCATTGTTTGTTTAGTTTGATGAGAGTGCTTTTATCCTGCTGTGTGTTGCACTTCCTAATTTTTGCCATGATTTTCTTCCTCCTGTTATACAACCAATTGATTTTGTGATTCCACTAGGGTGGCTTTTTTTTTAGTTAGTTCTGTACTTCTTCCTGATGGGTACAGCTGCCTCTTTGCAGCTATTAACATGCTTGTACAGGGTTTATGTTAACAGTTCTGCATAGGCAGAAGTGTTCTCAGAGTTTATGGGGGGGTTTGAAATTTTGCCAGGTTCTCATTTAATAGAAGGAGGTTAGCCTTAGAATAGTTCCTGAATGTTCCAGGTTTAGCTGGGGGTCCAGGTTTTATTTTTACTTCAAAGGAGATCATTTTGTGGTCTAACCTTACCAGGGAAGGCATTACAGTAGGGGGTGTGCAGCAGTCTCCCATACTAGTGAGGGCCAAATCCAGTATGGTTGCACCCCTGGTTGATGTATCGATTCTCTGGTCCAGGGAGTTTGTTTTTGCAAAATTCAGGAATCTCTGTGCATGTACGTTTGGTGCCATGTACGATTCCCAGTTAGTAGTTGGGTAATTAAAATCACCCATGAATATGGTATTGGGTTGAATGGTTAGTGTTTCTAATAAGTTTAAATCTATGGTATGGGCTTCCTGGGTCATTTCGCTTGCAAGGAAGTGGTATTGGATTTTAGCTATGGTGATTTTAACATGGATCAGCTAAAGTGCATTGTCCTGTTTGCCCAGCCTTGAAGTATATTTATTTTTTGATGTAAACAGAGACACTGCCACCTTTAGTCCCTGCCTGTGAAGTAGTTGGCCTAAATGTGTGGAAGGCATTATAACCTTGCACTGTTGGTGTGCTCCCTGTGGCTTTAAACCATGTCACTATGACTGCACAGACATCAGCATTTTCTAGGGTGAAGAGAGCTTCTAGGGAGTGGAGTTTTTTGTTTAGACTCCTAGCATTGAGCAGTAATACCTTTAGATTTTCTTGGTTTTGATTTGCTGTGTCTGATGTGCTTTCAGTTTGGCATTGCCTAAAAAAAGGTACTGTTTTAGCTAATATTCGAAAGCCTAAAGGGGAGAGGTGCAGACCATCCCCTGGCAAAGCAGCGTGGTCTGGTGACCATTTATAAAATCTTATGCTGAGCAGTTTGGCTCCACAAAGGGGGTGATAAATTATCCTTGTACCATCCAGGTAACCTCATATCAAACCTGAAGTCAAATTAGGTTATACTGAAAAAGAACTGCACAAACCAGACTCTAACAAAGCACAGGAAGGAGATAGAATTAGTAATAACAACCTGAGAACACTTCGGCATGAATCTGCAGGACGATTATATCTGTGATTCACTAGGTCTATAAATATGGGAAGATTCCTCAAGATTGGAGACATGTACTTGTACTTCTTTGACCTATTTAACTAATAAATTGACGAACCCGGTCACAATAAGAGCAACGCCTCTTACAAAAACAACTTTGCAATTTATTATAGCAAAAAAATAAAAGTGAGCGTTAAAAAGACATACACGCTTTCGGCAAGTAACATAACCTGCCTTCATCAGACAAAAGTTTTAAAACCATCCAATGTCAGTATTTATAAGGACACCACATTACAAGTCTCCAATCAATTTAAAATAATTTCATTGGTTTCACTTTATCCAGGGAACCTTAAAGTGCTACGCTACTCATAACCTCATAAGATATTTAAACCTACATATTAAGCTTCAGGCTAAAATTATTTATACATATTAAATATTACATATCATGCAATGAATACTTAAATTTTTTTTTTTATTTTTAACATTTAGTGTAATTATATTTCTAAAAGAAGGGATTTATAACTGTTTTTTAACTATTATGAGTTATATTTATTATTATTAATTTAATGTCTTTCTTTTTGGTATTTTTAAGTATTCATTGCATGATATGTAATATTTAATATGTATAAATAATTTTAGCCTGAAGCTTAATATGTAGGTTTAAATATCTTATGAGGTTATGAGTAGCGTAGCACTTTAAGGTTCCCTGGATAAAGTGAAACCAATGAAATTATTTTAAATTGATTGGAGACTTGTAATGTGGTGTCCTTATAAATACTGACATTGGATGGTTTTAAAACTTTTGTCTGATGAAGGCAGGTTATGTTACTTGCCGAAAGCGTGTATGTCTTTTTAACGCTCACTTTTATTTTTTTGCTATAATAAATTGCAAAGTTGTTTTTGTAAGAGGCGTTGCTCTTATTGTGACCGGGTTCGTCAATTTATTAGTTAATTTGGTTGGTGTTTTGTGGACTTCTTTGACCTATCTTTAAGGGAAAGGGAAGTAGGACAAACTCAAGAGTCATACAGACCCATAAGTTTAGTTACCTGTTGAGGGAAAAATAATGGTGGAGGTTACACTGGATAAATTATTGTTAGAGTTGGAAAGGTTGGGACTTGAAAACATACATCAGCATGCATATCTTGAAAATAGATTTATTACCACCTGTAAAATGATGTTCTATTACAATACAATAACAGCTATGAATGAAAAATTGTGCTGTGATGTAATTTAACTTCAACATTTGATAGGGTCCTATACAAAGCACTGATCAATAAATTAGAACAACTAGATTTTGATGTACTCTTGATAAGGTGGGTAGCTGTATGGCTTACAGATAGGACATAAGTGTCACACAGCAACTGGACAGGTAATTTCAAGGTTACAGTCAGGGTGTCCCACAGGGCTCTGTTCTGGCCCATACTTGTTTACATTGTATCTTTCAGATACATCTTTTTCATCTGAAGTGTTCTACAGTCTCTATGCAGATGACATGAAAATGAATACATTGATTACATGTGTTACAAATAGGACATGGGTAAAAGAACTTGAATAAAGTGAACATTTGGGTACAGGAGAATAATACACTGATAAATACATCAAAAAGTAAGCATATTAAATTTGGGAGACATAAACTGAAAGGTGAATATTTAATAGGTAACCATTTGAAATGTTGGGATCTGCTAGAGAAAATCGCGACATATGAAGACTGAATGGCCTAAAGATTGGACTTACATATATATAAAGTCAGATCCCATTTCTCAGAATATTCCATTTTCTGTGAGGTATGGCAGTCTTGGAGTTGATATGTATAATTTCAGGGTGTAGGGACTCTTGGCTTCCCCGTGCAAAAATAAGTTTTAAGGAGAAAAGCTATTTTCAACATTTACTCCTCTCCCGTGTTTTTGGCACTCATCATTCTGAATGCTGACCTTTCAGTAGAGAGCCTATTTAAAACAGTACACAGTGATTGAAATGGTATATTCACTTAAGGACCTGGGTATATCATATCAATTGGTTAATGATAGTTATAGAACTGTAGGTTGTATAAAAAGATATGTAACGTCTAGGAAATCAGAAATGATGAAATCAATGTTTGTTAGTTACAAAAGAACCAAACTTAAGTATGGAATAACAATATGGAAACCTTATAAGAAAACAAACATGAGTAAACTGGAAATAGTACAGCAGAAATATACCAAGAGCATCCATGGATGTTATTATGAAAGGATAAAATATATGAATGTATACAGTGTCTCATATAGATATTTAATGGGAGACTTTATTCATTTATATAGGACATTTACACATAAATACCTCTGGAAATGTTTGGGTTTATCAAAAAGTACTTGAGAATCATTAGATAAACTATGTAGAAGATTCTATAGGAATAAAAAGTGTACTGATTGGTACTCTGGGAGAGTAGCTGATGCATGGAATACACTTCCAAATGACATTAAAGCAAGCACAGCATAGACACTTATTATGGCCGTAACTGTTTTGGTATATTAGCAGGCTAGAAGAGCATTATTGCCCATGCATGAAATATTTGTATGTATGCGTGTATGTATGTGTGTATTCTTGGTTTATTAGGTGACCATAAAAATGTAATCAAAGTTTTATTAATATACATCTGTGATAAAAAGATAAAGTAGTCTAATGATATATGTTGATTTTGGTAAAATAAGAATTTTAATTAAACATTGATTTTCCTCAAAAGAAAAATATTTGCCCAATTATCAGTTATTTTATTGAAGAATGTGGTGATTCTTACATACTTTAAATTGATAACATTTCAATTTGCTGTTATTGTTTAACATAATTTATTTGTTTAGAGACTTGCATTTTAACTATTCACAATGGACTCATTAATCTTCGTGGTTAATTAAGGAAAAAATGTGTTTATTGACTTTAAATTTAAGATTCGATTGATTTCCAAAGTAATCAACAGAATATCAATACAGCTAACAGACTCAATAATTGACAATGTTAGTAAAATATCAATTACAAAGATGTGTATTTAGGATTAATGCTAATCATTAATTGCTTTTGATTAGGCTGTTGTTTCGCATTACATTGGACAGTGGTTCTACTCTTAAGGCAAATAATTATGAAAATGGTAGAATTCTTGTTTTAGTACATTAGAGACTTTAATTTGCTATGAAGTAAAGGAACTAGTTATGACATATTTTAAACAACTGTAAAACTATGAAAACTATTTTTAGTTATGTTAATAAACTCTAGTGGGAAACTTTTTTTTAATTTTAAATAAGACCAAACTAAGGAATTAAAAAATGTTTGTTTATCTGTGATAATTATTGTTATATTCTTAGTTTATTTATTTAACATTTGTTTACTGGGAAAGTCTGACTTGGATCGAAGCCAATTTTCAGGGGCGGCTGGGGGAGAAATGCTCCAGAATCATTTCTTCGTAATGTGGGAGGAAACTGGAGCACCCAGAGGAAACCCACATGAATGCAGGGAGGACACGCAGACTCCGCACAAAAGGCACTCCAGCCGAGAATCTAATCAGAGAACCTCTTGCTGTGAGGCGACAACTCAACTGCTGCACCACTGTGCCATCCTAAAATTTAACATTAGTTCTTAGTTTTAACATTAATGTCTTCTTCCTCTGCATTCCACTCACACCTTTTCTTTTCTTTTCTTAAAACTATTTTCATTTGCCTCTTGTGTAATATGTTCATACCTCTCTGTATAATGATATGCTGCTATTCTTGAAGCATAAACCATCTCAGTCATTATGGCTACATCTTATCCATAACGCTCTGCTAAGCATAATTCCATTTTTCCTTCCATGTTGTGAGATTAACTGTTACTTAAAAAAAAGTTCTAGCATATTCTTGCATCTGTAAATATGTATATACATTTGTTTTTTAACATATCCTCGTATTTATAAATATGTTTTGCTCGTTTCTTATGTGATCCAATTTACCCAGACTGTTCCTGCAAATGGTCCTTTGAGATCAGTGCACTACCCCGATATATAAATGTAAATAAATAAATAAACAAATGTGGTCTGTTATTAGTTATGATTTTTTTATTATTATCTTGGGTTTGTCTTCTCACAGTAAAAGCAAATTGGTCCTTTTGAATCAAAATAAGCATAAACCATTTAATGGCATAAATGGACATGAACATTTTGTGATCAGTCTATATTAATGAAATTGTTCTGTATAAATTACAGGAGAGTGTCTTCGTATGCTGTTTTAAATCTTTGACAGTACCAGAATTTATCATTTTCAGAATGGACTTTCCTCAGTTACATGCTAGAGATGCATGCAAGCAATAATGCCTGACAGGGTGTGTGTTAATGTGTAATTAATGCCCGCCCAGGGGTGTTATGAGGCCTGACACCGCAGTCAAAATTCCAACAACATAACCTCGTATCGAGGATATTTAGTTTTCCAGCCTTAAGGGTAGTCCAAACTTTCCTTAAGGAGGAATAAAAGAAAAAAGCAAAAAAGAAAACTAGTTGTACAGGAGCAATTTTGTCATATAAATTACTAAAATAGGCTGTTGTCATAACTTATAAGATCCATCCATGTCAGAAATCACTTTGCATTCTTAAAGTAAGAAAACAGGATTCAGTTTGGTATTGCTTGTTTAAACCACAGTTTATTAATTAAAAACAAGAGATAAGTGTTTTCACCCTTGTTAGAGCTTTGTTAGATCTAAGTTATAAGTAAAGTAATGTATAATTTTTTTCTGATTTCCTTATAGGTTCATAGGTGTGTACTAGGGTAATGACCCTGGAGCCTTCACAAGCCTAGCCCATAGGATTACCCTGGCAATGAGCCACCTGATTTTAGCTTCCAGTGCCTCTGTCGAGTATGGCCACTGGAGTGATCTCCGGGGTGAATTTTCTATTTCCCTTCCACTTATGAAAAAACATGTAAATTAGACGGAAGTCATTAAACCAAGAGCGCTTAGATGACATTCAACACAATCTGTATTTTGTATTGTAATTGGTGCTGTTTACTCCTTATCTGAGTAAGTACAAAATCATTGTGTGTCACACTTGCTAAGTACTAATTAACAGCAGAATTGTTTTGTGGGTTCTGATAGCTACCACACTCCTCCTCTCTTCCATCACAGCATTTCACACTGAGTTTAGTCTCACAGCCATCTGTTTTCTTATATACTATAGTAATAACAAAAAATGCAGGACTAGATGCTTCCATTGTTATTTGACACGTAAGCACACAGCCAGATCCATAGTCACTTTAAACTAGCTTATCACTTTCATATCTTGAATATGAAAAAAGCTAACTTTAATTCTTACAATTATTTGAGGAAAGGAGTGCCTACAAGGAAGTGAAGGAAATGTTTTATCAGAACCAAAAAGACTAGTAGTAGGTGTCCCTCAGTCCTCTGTTTTAGGCTGTCATTTTTACTCCATATTCATGTCTAATTTTCCTTTCTGCAACAAGGTATGGTTTAGCAAGGTTGCCAATGATACCAAAGTTGGTACTATTGTAACCTCATTTGAAGATCATAGCATACTGTGGAATTATGTGGATGTCCTTCAAAAATTGCCACAATTAAAACACATTGACTTTAATGTTAACAAAACTAAGATTGTAAATTTTAACTCATCTAACATTATGCATTAAACAGCACAATTATGAATAGTGTGGCTATAGTAAGAGACCTGGGAGTGTTGGTTGATAACGGACTTTTATTTGGAAACAACTTCAATTTAGTCATTAGAAATTGCTGTAAAGTGATATATTATGCTCAGTTGTCAGAAGGGATGCTTCTATACTACTTCTACTATATTTAACAATGGCTAGACTGCACATAGAGTATTGTGTAGCATTCTGTCTTATAATACTCTGCAAATCAGATGGTTGGAAAGGATACAATACAGAGGTTTTATACAAGACAAATCACACAACTTAAGATACTGGATTATAAGAGCAGATTGGTCACATTGTTTCTTCATTTATGATTAATTATAGATTATTAAGAGATAACTTAATTTTAATGTATAAAGAAGTTCACAAAGAAAGACTGGCAGCAATGAATATAGGTATTGAAGTCAAATCTCATAAAGCAGATATTAAGAATAATGGATTTGTGATAGTTCCATGCTATAAGAATTAAGTAAGTAAAAGGTGACATTGTCATGTCAGGTTCCTGTGGAGTGCTCTTCCCATAAGAATTATGAAAGCTGGCAATAATATACTAGTATTCAAGGAATGATTAGATGTCTGGTTGGGTGATAGGGCCTTTGACCCTACACACGTAGATGACAGGCTGTTGGAAGGGCTTTCTGTATGTTAATGAGCTCAGTGTAATAAGACATTGGTATTTGTTTTGGCAACACCTACTTCATCTTTTTATGCATTCTTAATCATTTCATCTAGCTTTGGACAGCAGCCATTTTAGCTAATGCTTTCTTTAAAACACTGCAAAGCACTGCAAAGTTGACCTGTATAGAGTTCTTCCGGTACAGCTTTTCTCAGCTTGTAGTGTACTGTGACTCAGTTGTCATACAAGATGCAACCTTTTTCCTTCATAAGTTCATATCTTCTTTTTTAAAATCTTATACTCTCAGTAACCTACCAGCAAAACCCTTAACAGTGCTGGGTCAGCTCTGTTTAATCATGCTGTCAGATGCGCTCTATCACAGATTCCCTGAAACTATTCCACAGACTGAGTATTGACATATTCCGTCATCCAATTTGGAGCAGCATTAAAATTTTCACTTAGCAGAACTCCAAAGACTGTCATCACTGTCATAACGTCCACAAACTGTGCTCTGCCTGTTAATAGTGCACTCACAGTATCACTGCCATAGCGTCCTCAAACTGTGCTCTGTCTGTTAATAGTGCACTCACAGTATCACTGCCATAATGTCCACAAACTGTGCTCTGTCTGTTAATAGTGCACTCACTGTATCATTGCTCCATTTCTGAATTTTTACTGCTGTTATGGTAGGTAGCTTGTATGCTTTCTTGACGATATTAATAATGTTTTATGGTCTGTAACTAACTTGAATTGTCTGTCTCAGATGTATTGATGAACTCCCTGTATTCAAGAAATTAAGATAAGTTCTACCTTCCATGTCTGATGATACTTTCTGTCAGCAGGAGAAAAGACTCTTGATGTATAGTGGGTTCATCTCCCATCCATATGTGTTAAATTGTCACTTTTTCAGAAGTGTGAGATGAGGCCTGCTGGTGTGTGTCCTGACACTTTGAAAGATAAATTGCAGTTCTGACTGAATGCTTTGAATTGTAAATATTATGTTACACTTTTCAAGAGATTTCATCTCCTTACATTCCCATTGTGAGGTCTGCACCCCTTCTCCCTGTTATATTCACTAACTCCAGAACAGTTGTACCATGATCTCGGATTCAGCACATATCCTGCTTTGGACTTTCACATTTACAGTTCCAGTTACAGTTTAGGTGCTTTCTCTTTCAACAGACCACCTGTTGAATTATTGCAACTTTTCCATTAGCTAAGCCATTGCATGTAAATGTTACTGGTAACACTTGGTCATAGTGTGTCGTATCTAATCTCAGCATGGATTTACATATTCTTTAAGTGTTTGCTCGATCACATTATCTTAAATAAATGACTTTTACAGATGAGCTAATACTGTACTTTGACTACACATAGACTTCCAGCAATAATTAAATAAACAAACACCTCTAACCGCTTCATACATATGTGTGTGTCTCATGGTTCATGGTTTGTGGAGGAGAGTATCCCTTTCTTTTCAGAACATGCTCCAAACACTCATTCTATAGTTTTCCAATATTATATTGTGGTCTTTTATATCTCACCCCATAGTTGGGCAATGGATACAAAACTTCATGTAATTATTTAAAAATACTTTTAAATTCTGCCTTCCCAGTAGTCTGCAAATCATCCAGCTACAGATCTACATCAAATACTTGAATATTTTTTCATTTTCTTTGAAACATAGGTGATAGAACTCACAGTTAATAGTAATCCGTTGTGCCTAAACAAAGATCCGATGTCTATTAATCACCATAAATTCAATAGAATCATCGTCATCATCATCATCGAGTAATTAGGTAGTTGATAATCAATGGATGGAGCAGTTTTATACAGCAAAGCTGTATAACCTAACAAGTTCTTTGGGCCTTCTACTCTAGGGAGCACATGAACACTGGTATGTGCAGTGCAGTTTAGATTTGTTTTTTTTTTTTTTTTTGTAGCAATGTCACCTGCTACCACAACTAAAAGAAAATGTTAACAGAATGGTTAAGAAGTTTATCTCAAAGACACAAGGTATAGGGTATGATTCTCACTTGTGAAAGGGAAATTGGTTAGGCTTAAAATGGCGCACAAGGGCAGCTAGTCTAGTACTTAGCAATGAACCTATGACCAGGTAAGCAGGACTTAGTAGTAGTAGTTAGTCATTCCCCAATTTGTAATTTTTCCATTATTAATTTCTGATTAATCCAATAGTCTTCCATCCCTACTAGCCTGTTCAACATTCCAAACCAGAAGAATGATTACCATATACTTCTGTAGTTTTCCCTTTGTACTCACTGCAACCCTGTATGTTAGGCAGGATACAGCAATGCAAACTTTAAAAAACGTAGTTTACAAGTTATGCACTTACATGTATTGTTATCATTTTCATATATTTTTTGTATGCACTGCTTGCTATCTAGGTGTGGAAACTCACTACTCTGGGGCTCCTTCTACTGTCCTACCCTACCACCAATTCTCACCCACCCCCACCTTAACTATATTTATTTTAAGACATTTTCACTACCAGTATCTTCTATAACTACTCATACTTCAGTTCCTGTATCTCATAACCACACCACAACCAGTCCAACACATAACTCCTTCTCCATCCCTCCTCTCAACATGCAACTGCAGACAGCTCTCCAAAATCCCCACCAAACTCCATTTCTCACACTAATTCACTACTCCTCACCTTATTTCTCTCAATGTTCCCCCAAAATACATTATAACATGCTATTTGACTATTCATCCCTTTCAACTTCTCTAAATAACAAAAATACAAATGCCCAAAAGTCATCACATCTTACTATAATTGCTACTCTCCATGCTAATGTCTCTACTTATCCATCACACTTCCAGTTATTGTAAACTGGACTGTAAATAACCCTTGTCAACAGTCACACACTCTACAATACCAAAACCTACTTAAGCGTTTGTCTTCTCTCCATAATACCACTTACATTGACTTCTTTAAAAAATCATATCCAGGCCATGATCTTACCAACCCCCAATGTAAAAAAAGTAGACCAAAACATTAACAGAAAATCTTACATCCATACACACAAATCTCCCTAACAATGCAGCTGTGTGGTGACATTCACCCAAACCAAGGTCCTCTCAAACAACAGTATGAAAATGCAAATAAAAATAATTCTTAATTATTCCAAAATTGTCAACAAGCCGACACCAACCTAAAAAATTACCATATAAGCCTTAGGAACATGTATAATAAACTCCCTAAAGTCCACAAGTGGATACAGGTAAATTCCCCAGACATACTGTTCACTACAGAAACCTAGTTAAAGCATCAAACAAAAGACAAAGAAATTCTTCAGAATGGTTACAATGTATTACAAATAGTTTGTTAAAAGAAAAAAGTTGGTTGTGTGACACCACTCTACAAACATAGCCTGGAAAATTCAACTCCCCCATCTAAACACACCAAAATTCCATAATGCAGAAATACTTCTCTCTTCTCTAAAACTCAATTACAACAATTCAGTAACTATAATAGGAGTATACATAACATCCAGCAATAATAATGTTATAGTCCTGAAGACATCCTGTCATGGCCCACACACCATATAAATAATGAAACAGCCATTGTTAGTGCTGTCGACATTGATTGGCTCACAATAAATTCCACCAATCCCACAAACTTCATACAACTATATGGCTTTATTCAACTCACAAATATACCAGCCAGGTATAACAAGACAACAAACAGAGAAACCATCTTAGGCTGGGTCCATATGTCACAACTAAATAAATTTGCAGCCTCTGGCTCACTATGTGATAAGTGACCACTTACCTATATTCATAATTAGACAGGTACAACAAAGTCTCCATATTACCACTACAGCACTGTAAGAAACCTCACATATTTCAGCCATGAAACCTTAAAACACTGTAACCAGAATGCACTCAAAACTTTACTCATAGGTAATGATTTAATTGAATTAAATAGGACTTGTATCCTAAATTACCTTGCCCCACCAAGAAACAAAAGAATAAAGCCCTGTCTAGCACTTTGGGTAACCAGCCGCACCAAAGAAATTATGAAACTAAGAGACAAAGCTTGAAAAACGTGGAGCTGTAACAGAACTTCCACAAACTTACAGTTCTACAGAAACCAAGCTAAACATCCCACTATACTGTAAGCTCCATGGTGCAGATGACAAATATGTAGTGCATATGCTACACAAGAAAATCTTCTGCACCAAATATCAAGATAACCACAAGTCCTACCCAAAAACCTTTTGGAACTCCATAAAGAACTACTCAAGCCAGGCAGAGCTACATAACGGTCCCCCTCAATGTGTCCTGAAAATGGATCTGTACCCACCTGATTTAATAGACACTTCATACAGGCAGTAACTTTCCTTCTAAAAAACACAGACCAAACCCCACTGACCTTCCCCTTTGAATATAATAAACATCTCAACACATTCACACTCAGTCCATTACCCACCACTACCATGAAAAATACATTGGCAAACTGAAACCTAATACTTTAGCCCTAGACCAACTTCCACTGAATGCCCTAAGAGTGTGACTGACATCATAGACTATCCAGTCTCCATTCTAATAAAACACTCTATTACAGAAAGCTACATACTTGAACTGTGGAAAAATATATATATATTCTATACTTGCCAAAGATGGCCCATCATCTGGACTCTCCAGCTACTGGCCCATAGTCGAAAATTCTAAAAGAATGTGCCCATACACAACTTCTAAAATTTGTTACTGAAAACAATCTCTTCTCCCCAGGTCAACACTGCTTCTATCCCCACCATATCACTACTTCAGCTTTATTAAATTTTGCTAACATAATAAACACAAACAGAAACAATGATAACATAGTATCCAACATCTTCCTTTATGTATCAAAAGCATTTAACATGGTCTTTCACAGTTACCTATCCAAAAGACAACAGTCTGTAAAATGGCAAAATGACTTCTCCTCCTTCTCAACAATTTCCATTGGCACCACTTATGGATCCACAGTAGGTCCTTTATTATTTAACATATTTATCAGTGACCTGAACATCGTATCATCTCTTACCTCTACTTTGAAATATGCCTATGACTCCACCATAATCTGCTCAGCAAAAACCCTGTCCTGACACCAAACAAATATCCAACAGGCTTTCTCACCTATTGACATCTGGCTCAACAACTCACACCTACTACTAAACTCCCAAAAACTAATATAATTATTTTTTCCCACAAACACGACATCAAGGAGACACCTCTTTTCAATCATATTAATGGATACCACTCTAATCGAACTAGTCCGTGCACCAATCTACTTGGGGTAACCATAGATGAGAAATTAAAATTCAACCCAACATATATTGCCAATAAAACATTCTAGAAACTAGGATCTGCCTACAGGATTAAACCATACCTAACTGACAGTGTGAGAATAAAACTCACAACAGCCTATTTACTACCCACACTACTTCACACATCTCCCATATTAGTCAATCTTAACACTACCCAGGCCTTAAAACTGGAGCAGTGCTATTACAAGGTGGCCAGATTTGCAGCAAGCTAGTCATACAGAGATCACCACTGCTCTGTTTTTAGGCAATTAAATTGCTTGAACTCCTCCATGTCCTGACACAAGCACAGCTTACAACCATCCAGAAAATAATCTGTCAGCGAGAAAGCTGCCTTAGTGTACAAAATATTATAACTACATAGTCCCCGAGTAGAACCTTGAGGTTTTCTGACAAAATGTTACTTTCTCAAGTAAAGTCCAACAGCAGAGCTGGTGACGCTTTGTACTCCTACTGTATCCAATAGTGGAATAGCATTCTATTCCCTATAAGACAAATAAACAGGCAATCCACCTTCAAAACAGAAGTCAAACAGCACCTCATTAACACATGGCTCTGCACATGTGCATCACCAGGATAAGCCCAATATTGTCCAGTCTTTCCCTTTCTCACTGCTGTGGAAACCATGAGCAACTACATATTTTTACACCAACCCACATCAAGCTGTCAACTCTGCTATTCCCAATGTATAAGTTTAACATCTCTCTGTACTATTCAGTACTTTTCTCTTACATTCCCCACCTTCTGTTAACCACCACACTCTTCTCTTTCCTTTTAAAAATAGTATCACCACAAACATATAAAGAGCTGTGCATGCACAACTAGTATTCTATTGTATGAACTATTTTTCTTTCCTTATCTTACTTCATGAATTAGAATTCCATGATAATTCTTGATGGGATTTTTTTTTGCATATGACTGTATAATTACAGTGCATTCATTCATTAACTATGTAATAACTATAATTTTTAAATGGAGCTTTTTCCCCTGGGCCTTCTTTGAAAAGGTGATCTTTGTTGCTCAGATAATCCCAGTAAACGAATGCAAAAAAATAAATAAAAATAAAACAATTTTTTTCTTTGTCCATTGTTTATCACTTATAATAAATGTAGACACAAAAAGCCTTTCTTTTTCTAAGGTATTATTGAAAACACTGGTAATTCTTTGTCATTTTCACATCCTTTTTCATTTTTCAATGTATGAGTAGTATTTTTCAGTGTTAAAATTGTTCTTATTCTTGTATTGCAGTTGAACTTCACTTAGACATGCTCTTTTCTATGCCCAGATTTTTCAAAACTCTCACATTGAACCTCTTTAAACATAAAAACTTATGAAGCATAACTTTTTTGTTTTGCATTGGCAGCATAACATTTTATGTGTTGCTCTATTTGCATGTATTTTGACTTTATGTACTGCATTTCACTGTACCGTTTTCTCCAACTGTGGTCTATTGATGTAGGCTTCATCCTTAAGAAAATCTTAAAAACCTTGGAAGCCCATATGTTCGTTTCAGATATTTGTTTTCTCTGGCAAGCTTTGGTACAGATGCCAGTGCAATGTCTCTCTCGTTCTTCTTCATCTAGACTTGAAGTACGTTTCTGGTTTACAGAGCACTGTCTATTTAAGTAGCGTATACTACAGCACCATCGTATTAGGCCTCTGGTTGTTTTGATTAAAACAAAACATCTGATGTTGTCAGTTTTCATTCTGTCTTCAACTGATGGATGCGGATCCAAGACAACAGATCCGACTTGGCCTCTGCCTGTGGGGATGAGTATAGCCTGAGTGTAGAGCATGCACCACTATGCTCATGTGTAGTCACTTTACACGGAGAAGGGTAAACATATACAATGATTGTGGAACTTGGTAGTGGGCAAGCCAGCTAACAGACTGCAAACTAGACGGATAAATATATAAAAAGCTTGATAGATACATGCATACTTACATATATGCTTAGATAGTATAGTATTTTGACTGTTTAATGCATGAAAAGTTCAGTGTAATATGTCAGAATACTGCATCAGATGTTGCATGTCTGATTTCCTGTATAATATGTTAAGGAACCTGACAGAGGCATATATGCAATAGGTAGTAAATATGGTAGCTTTACTAATTCAGGTAGTATGAAGCACATTAAAAAAACACCTAATTTCTTATGCACACAAAAGTAAATCTCTCAGGATGCCAAAAATGCTCTTGCTAAACTAAATAAGGAACCCTGGACTCTGATGAAATCAACCAAAGCTATATATGAGGTAAAAATAGCCATCTAGGTGAAGGATAACAGCAAAACCTTTTTTAATTATGTTAAAAATCTCAGAAACAATGTCCATCACTGTGCAGAGCTAATAGTAAATGGTGTCACATGCTTGGACCCAGATGGCATAGCCAGTCTACTAGTGGACAACTTTAACCCCTCTCACCTCCAGTATTCTCATACCACATATCTACACTTTTCCAAAATCTCCCAAGAACAAGTTGTCAAGGTGCTAAGGCCAATAGTACTATGTCTATGGGGCCAGATAACATACCAAGCTGTCTGCTGGTCATCCTAAACATGACAGTCTAATCTCTTTCAGAAGCTATTCAATATCAGCTTCAAAACAGGCTTAGGTTTGGATGACTGGAGGACAGCAGTAATCATTCCATTGCACAAAGGTGGGGGCTTTAATGCACCCAGATAATTATAGACCCATATGTCAGACCAGTCTCATCAGTAATTCAATGGAAAGCACCATTATGGAGTTAATAAATAAGGACCTGATGTTGTCCTCTTCACAAATGGGTCTCGGATCTGACTCGGCCACTTCTTCCAGACTTGGATCTGTCTTTCAAGTCACCTTTCCCCATAATACATTACACCCACCCCCAATATCCCAGATCTTGTTTGCTGCATTCAAAGCCAGACGGAAGATCCAGTCTCTCTCTACAATTGATATCCTTTGTCACTTAGTCATTGTTTAATAATTATAGCTTAATAGTGTGTTCCTGCCTTGTGTGTTTTTTAGTTTTAAGAGTGTTTAGAGTTTTAAAAGTTAGGATTTTAGATTTTTTTCTCATAGTGTGTTTCTTGTAACGTAAGGTAGTTTAGATAGCTTAGGTAGTGTTCTTAGGCTTTTAGTTTGGCATAGTTTCTTAGAACTCATCCTAAATAGTGTGCATGTGTTAATTAGTAGAATTTAATTGTACAGTTACTGTAGCATATTCTTTGTTTTGGTGGTATTCGATCAGGTTTGTCTTTCTGCAATTATGTCAGACAAACAGACTTCAGGGTTTAAATGATGCACTTCTTGTGGGCACAAGATCCCTAATCAGGATGCCCTCAGGGATTATGTCTGCTGTTTAGGAGCAGACCATCTCAAGATGCACTGTGATGTTTGTGTGTCCTTTAATCCGCATGCACTGGCAGACAGCCGCAACAAACTTATCTTGCAGGATCTCCTTCCTTCTTCTGCATCCAAGGCTCACACCCCCTCAATGGCTTCATCTTCCTTCACCAAGGAGCCTAAGAAGAGGTCCCTCTCTGCCTGCTTGAGGGACCCTTTGGAGCTAAAAACTAAATCAGAGAAAACTTTGGATCCAAAGAAGTCTATACTTTATTGGATCCACAGGCCTCCTTGGATCCGACTGAAGTCATCACCATATCTTTGCCTGTTCCTTCAGCTCCAGCATTGGATCCTAGGGCTCTGAATCTGAGAGTTCGAAGCAAATCTCTAATTTGGCTAGGACAGTTCCCTTCACCAAAGCCTAGGTATTTCAGACCCCCCCCCCCGTCAGCTTCTTCTAGGTTCACCAGAAGCTGGCGCAAGGCAGACGTGGACAGCATGATGAGGAAGTTCCTCAAGACTCAGATACAGATGGGGGTAGTGTCAGCTCCATCCCCTATTAGATCCATGAGCTACCCACCCCATACGATCAGGACTGTTTCTCCGATCTGGCCGTCAGCTTCAAAGTTACAGGTTTCAGGACTCCCAAGTGTATCGGCAGCAGCACCAGGGAAGCCAACTTCCTCAACTCATGTAGTGTCCCCTCTTCAGCCCTGTTTGTATTCCTTCAGAGCAGAGCAGATCTCAGAGCTGAGATGTCAGTACCAGGTCCTGGGTGACTGGGGTCAGCGTTGTCCTTGTCAGAGCCATCTCTTCCTCTGGGTGCTTTAGCCATTGACAGCTCTGGTCCAATTCCCACTGGAGGTCATGGATCCGGAGCCGGAGCAAGTTCTGACCATCTCCCCTGCATTGATTCAGCTCTGAGGGAGGTGGATGGGACTTCTCCAGGCCCATTGGCCATCCAAGTAGTGGAAAGGGTATTAACCATTGGTGGAGAACCATCTTTTTGTGTCCTGCAGCTTACTCCTTCACCCCCATTGGGTTGTGATCTTGACCTTACTCATCCTGCTCCGAGCCATCCCGCCCTGAGCAGTTACCAAGTTCCTCCCATCCAGGAAGAATCCCCTTCTTTCAGTACTTCCCCTTTGTATCTTGTGGAGAAAGTTCCCCTGAAGAAGACATGCAAGAGGAGGCACATCAACTCCCCGATGGAGTCACTGACCCTAGACACTGACTTTGAGGAGGGAGAGGAATCCCCCCGATCCCCATCTGATGACATCTTCTTTGGAGACATTCTAGAGATGCTTAAACAGAAAGGTGGGTGGTCTGTGCAACCTCCTCCTTCTGAGGAGTCAGTGTCCTTGGAGGCATTCGGGGTGGGCACATCTGCATCCTGGGTGACCTCCCCCCCCAGCAGATGACCTTGTTGATTTGGTATCCTGTCGGACATGGAAGGAAATGGATACCATAGAGCTTATCCCAAAATGTCCCGATAGGTTCTTGGTCCCACCAGCTGATAGGAGACACTTGAGCAATGGTTCACTAGTTGATGCCATTGTGATGGCAGTGACCACTAGAAAAGAACTGGCAGAGGAGACTGCCAATGTCCATCCGTCTAACAAAGAGTCTAGAGCATTGGGCAAGTTTGGAAAGTGAGCTTACACCTCAGCTGCTTTCTCGTTGTGGCCATTAAATTATTTATCTCATTTTACCCGGCTACAGAGAGAGCTGATCAAGGAGCTCTTGGCTTCTATCTCTGAGTCCATGCCTGCAGAGGAGTTTAAGCAAGCCACTCTGTAATCAGTTGCTAACTCCTTGATGAGGCTAATTTCCCATACAGCAGAAGGTATATCTCAGGCTGCTGGTTTTAGGCCTATCCCTAAGGAGGCACACCTGGATGAGAATGAGTGATTTTGTGGAGCCCTTCAATTTGTTAATACCCCCTTTGATGGCTGATCACTGTGTCTGGGTCTTCAGTTAGAGACACACTCACCCACTGCAAAAAGGACAGGAAGACACTTTCTGCAATGTGGCTCAAATTTTCTAGGCATCAGAGGTCCTTTCCAAGGAACCATTGGGGAGGCAAGAAAATGTGGTTCTGCAAATCCCGAGGGCCTTTCCAGGACACGCGCAGACAGCCCTCTTTCAGAGGCAGGGCAAGAGGGTTTAATGGTCGTCATCGCCCTAGGGCTAGAGGGGGCCCACAGAACCAGGACTTCAGGGATACTTTCTCTGACAAGCCCTATCAGTGCTCCTGAAGTGCTGCCTGACTATTAATTGGGGGTCGACTTCACTTGCACCCAGAAGCCTGGACACTCTTGACAAACAATTCATGGGCACTAAACGTAATATCCAGAGGCTATTACATTTTCTTTTCTCTTCCACCTCCAAACACCAACAAGAATCTCCCTGATGTAGCACCTGGTCAGAGAAAGCAGGCAGCACAAGAAATTGAAAAATTGCTGCAAAAAAGAGTCATCCAAAAGGTCCCGACTGAACAAAGAAGATTCGATACCTACTCCCGCTTCTTTTTAGTGACGGAAAAGACAGGGGACCTAAGACCTATACTGGATCTAAGCAAATTGAACCTTTTTGTAAAGAAGTCAAAGTTCCGAATGCTTACGGTTCAGTCCTTTCTGCCGCTATTGCACATGGATGATTGGATGTGCTCAACAGATCTCTAGGACTTGTACTATCACATCAAAATAGACAGTCGCTCCAGGAGAATTCTGCACTTTCGGGTGGCAGCCAATCATTTTCAGTTCAGAGCACTGCTTTTTGGACTTACCACAACCCTCCAGATGTTCACCCAATCCATGGCAGTTGCAGCAGCTCACGTGAGACTGAAAGGATTCCGGCTGTTTCCATAATTAGACAATTGGCTCCTCACTGCCCACACAGAACATCATCTTCTTCAAGCCAGAGATTATCTGATTCAAATCTCACACTCACTGAGCATCACCATAAATTTAGACAAATCCAATCTGACTCCTATGCAGAACCTAGATTTCATAGGAACACAGTTTAACATGAGGGATCAAATACCTTCTCTCCCCCTTCACTGCATAACAACACTGAGGAATCAAGTTTGGGAACTATTATCCCATCCGCCCCCCCCCCCCCATGCACATGTAGTTTTACAAACTATAGGGTCGATGTCAGCAGAAATCTTGTTGGTTCCTCTGGCAAGGTTCTTTATGCAAATTCTCCTTTGAACATTAGCAGTACAATAGTCTATACCCTACCAACTTCTATCTGTTCCTGTCAGACTGACACCAGTCAATGGCTTCTATCTGACAACCTCTTTTTAGGCAGAGCTTTCTTGAATCCCCCTCCAACAGGCACAGTGACCACAGCTGCTTCCCAGTTGGGGGTGGGGGAGGGCATTACAAGGGAAAGATTGTCCAAGGCACATGGTCCCCTCTGGAGACCAGGATGCATATCAATGTCCTCGAGATGAGAGCAATCCTTCCAACATTGCAAGCCTTTCAGGATGTTCTTCTCCTGGGGACCATTGCAATTCACACTGACAACATGTCTGTAGTCTGGTACATCAACAAACGAGGAGGAACTCATTCTTACCCTTGTACAGGAGGCCATGAGGGTCTGGGAATGGGCAATATCTTTGGATCGACTTCTGGTTGCAACTCACATTCCGGGGAAAACCGAACTGATTGACAGATTCAACAAATCTATTCTGATTCCGCACGGGTGGTCCCTCAATCAGTCAGTGATGAAGATGATTTTCAACCACTGGGTTCAGAATTGCTGCAATCTTTTTGCCTCTCCCCTCAACAACAAATACAGCAAGTTTTTTGCTCTGATCCTCCATGCAGGATGCTCTGGTACACAATTGGCCCCTGGGTCTCCTTTATGCATATCTCCTCTTCTGCTGATCCTGAAATTTCTTCAGAAGGCAAGCAGGCTGAAGAGTTCGGTCATCCTCATTGCCCCTTTCTGGCCTCAACAAATATGGTTCCCCTTCCTCTGGTCTCATCCAAAATATCCTCCATGGATTCTGGAGCCAAGACAAGATCTCTTGTCTTACCCGTTAGGATTGAAACATCCCAATCTTCATGCCCTCAAACTGACCACATGTTTTTTTCACCTCCAACCGTAGTAAGCCAGTCCAGGCTTGCTTCCCCTGTTCTTAGCATCATCATAACTTCATAAAAGGGTTCTACTAAGAAAGTCTACAACAGTAAATGGAAAATGTTTGTTGTTTGGGCTGCTAATAAAAACAGTGATCCCTTCTCTGCACCAGTTTCAGATGTTTTACTCTTCCTTAGTACCCTGCTTGAAGAAGGAGCAAGTTTTTCTACCATCAAATTCCTGATCACACTCCTTGTCTACCTTTAGATTATGCCACGCATTTATGAGAGGTATCTTTTTACTGATACCCCCCAATAAAGATCCTTCCCCACCTTGGGACCTCACTGCTATACTGCAGAGTTAGACTCAAAGACCTTTAGAACCAGCAGCCAGTTGTGACTTGAAGTTTTTGTCATGGAAGACAATCTTTTTAGTAGCTATCTCTTCAGCCAAAAGGATTTCTGAGCTTCAGGCTTTATTTTCTAAATCAGGACCATAAGGCATCAACAATACCCTTAAACAATGAATTTGGGTACCACAGCTGCAGTAAAATATTCGCACATTGAGGATTTCATCCCGTAAATAATGGAACTTCATCAGATAACACAATGTCAAAACGAAAAACCTTTTAAAAAAACTCTTAGCCAATAAAAATCCAGATATCAACACACATCTACATCAACTATCCAATGGGATTAAAGACATAGATTACATAGATAATATAGGATCATCCTTCATCCTATCAACTATTTAATATATTTAACCAATTGGAGAAGGTATAATCATACAACTAACTCATTTCGTCCAATAAAAATGGTTTAATATAAAACCATAGCATCTCACCCATCAAAACATTAAACACAAACATTGAATATATAAAACAAACATTAGTGGCTCCAAAATCAAGATGTATTGGTTATAAACCACCTTAAATACTTTCACAAGATTCTACATTCAAATGAATGTATTAATGATGCCGATCTCATGCAGGCAGACCTTTTACATATACATCAAACATATATCGGCTAAACCGTCGATACCGCTGTATAATAATAATAATAATAGTAATGTGACCCATAAATCCATTCTGTCAATATCAATATTTCCATTTATATTAATGTTATGTTTCAAACAAAATACTCCTACACAATATTGTGAACTTTAAATTAAATCGAGGACACTATAATATAAAATGTAGATATCTGTCAATTTTAATAATAAATCATAAAGGGATTTTTTAATCCAGTTAAATTTGCATCCAAAAGAGTGTACACGTAGGCTAACATAGATGTCCAAAATAACCATGATTATAAATATAATTGTTGATGCATCTGATAGAATTTATTATATAGCCTATCAGATCGCATACATCAATATGATTAACCAATGATCTTAAACGAAAATGTGTACTGTCTTATCTAAATTATAAATAATTTAATTTTAAACCTATGAAAACACGTATCCAAAAGTGATAGCCAATCAGATAATATTCATTTTCAATTTATAGGCCAATAAACTAATCATCTAAAATAATAATTATTTATTCTAACAGTTAGTTGAAGGTCATACTGGCCATTTTCAAATTTAAAAATAACAATTACATATCCATTTTAATAGTTCCGCATATTTAAATGCGATAACTAAAAATCATTACTATAGTGAAATAGCCTAACATAACCCACAAAGCTTGGGGGCGTGTAGACTCTACAAGAATCAATCGGCTTGCAAAGTTAAAAATAGCAGCCAATAGCTATCCGATTGCAAATAAATATTAAACAAAGGAGGCTAACACGCCCATTCCTAGCCTAATCTCTAATTGGTCAATAATAGACGTTGGCACTTTCTGGTTTATTCGTAGTTAACTGACTTTTCTGGGTTTCCAGTTTATCTTCTAAATCTCATTACATAATCTTTCATAAAGATATAGTTTCACTCCATACCAATCCCTCCTTTATGCATAAAATAGTTACAGAAAACAACATTAATCAATCTATTCAGTTGCCGTTATTTTTTTCTCAACTTTCCTAATAAAGGAGAGTATGTTCTGCATCTCCTTGATATTCATAGGCAACTACATTTTTATATGCATAGAATAAAACAGCATAGGAAACTCAATCTGAGGTACCAATAGTTCATAGCCTTTTCTGCTAACAGACTGGGTCAAGCAGTATCAAAGATCACACTAGCCAAATTAATCATTTACTGTATCACCTTCATTTATTCTCAGAGAAGTCTAGAATTACCGCAACCTTCAAGAGTGCATTCTACTAGATCTATGGCTATGTCTTCTGCTTTTTCTTCCAGAACTTCCATTGATGATATTTGTGTGGCAGCCACTTGGTCAATCACACCTTTGTTGCGCACTACAATTTAGATGTGGTATCTAGAAGCAGGGCTAACTTGCCATCTGTGTTGTCCATCTTCATTCCTCCTCACTTTCTCACCCAGTCATCCCTGTGCCTTAATTTCCTGAAGGATCTAAGGGAGATTGCAGGATACTTGTGCACCTTGTCTGAGCCTCCATTGCCTCTTTCTCCTTCTTGTCTATCTATCCTTTCCTTTATATATATGGAGGTCAATACAGGAAACTCGATCTGAGGTGCTGGGGTGTGTGTAGTGTGTTATGGGTAAAGGGAGGAGTTTGAGAGTCGGATCCAAGTCTGGAAGAAGTGGCTGAGCCAGATCCGAGGGCCAGATCAGAGACCCATGTGTGAGGAGAAATGAAGATGGACAACACAGATGCCAAGTTATGGGTAACCAACAGACTCTCAACCCAACCCAGTTTGGATTTATCAGCGGCAGGCCCTGCTTACTTAATGTGGTCTATTTCTTTTAAAAAGTTGTTGAAGTAATAGATGAGGGCCAAACAGTGCCTACCATAAATCTAGACCCTGCAAAAGTGTTCAGCACCATCCCACAATCAGTTCCCAGCTAAATGTCAATCCCATGTAACCAGTTGGATAGCAGACTGGCTTACAAATAGAAGGTGGGAATTTAGGTTAGGCAGCTCTACCTCCTCTAAAAGACCTACCATTAGTTGTATACCCCACGGTTCAGTCCTTGGAACACTCTACTTTGGCATCTACTTCTCAAAGGGCAAAGCCAATGTTAAGTGTCTGTGGCAGATGGCTGTAAATTTGGTGTCATTATAAACTTCCCAGAGGACTGCAAGATCCTCCAAGATGGGTTGTCCCAAATAATTACCTGGTGCCAAAACAGTGGACTAAAATGAAATGCCAAGAAGTGTATAATCATATCCATCAGCAAGCATGACTCCCCTTGCAGCTGTCACATTGACAACACTCTCCTGAAGCTTGATCAGGCATTTTGGGGATCTCAGAACCTATGCAGCAATGAAGTGTCCTTTGATCACTATGTATCCACTGTTATAAGGAAATCCTGTTTAATTGCACTGCTTATATGTAAAGGTATTGCATCACGATCCAGGGATGTAATCATTCCACTGTACCGACACTCATTAGGCCATTCATTGAGTATAATGTACCTTTCGGTATATACTTGTCCAAACATTTGTCACAACTGGAATGAGCCAACACTGTCTCTTTAAAAAAGTCATGGGCCTAAATTGTAAAAATCTGTACAGACCATCTCAAATCCTTGTCCCTCTTCTCAGTTTATACAGGGTACTTAGAGGTGACTTATGCCTCATGTGTAGAGCTTCAACAGACTGTTGTGTCAGATCTGTTACTCACTTGCAAGTCCAATGCCATCATAAACATCTGTACAAAAGCAAAGGAACTCAAAAAACTCAAACTGCTTAAGAAAAAAAAACAATGAATTTATTCAGCAAAGCTTTCGAGATAATGTGTTATTTTAGCATTGCTACATAAAAACAAGGTCAATTTTCGCAGGTTGCTAACAGGTCAGTAACCCAGTTTTGTATATAAGAAAGAAAAGAATGTAAGACAGCAGCTTTGTTTTAAAGATGTAAGTATACAATCTAATGTTAATGTTAATATATTAACTAAGGACACTGTCTCCTGTTATGACTGTCAGCTTTGTAAATATCTTACATGAGTTTGTACATCTGGTCACAAAAAAGATATTTATTTTCGTTGCTTTGCAACTTGTAAAACCAAGAGTGTCATAATATTTAGCAACCTGTGAGCTACTGAGCCAGCTGTATTGTCTGAAGGGTTACATTTGTCTATTGTTAATAATGAAATTTCACATTTTTTCACTGTAAATCCATGGCAGTGAACCTGAATGGAAGAGCATGTGGTGTGTTGTCATGCTACATTGGTGACTGGCAGTGAGCAAAATTTCGCAATGGTTCTATGTCAGATTACGTGAATTTAGTTCACATGTTGCAATCTGCAAGTACAGCTTTTTTCATTAATCTTCCCCACTAGAAATGAAAGATGAGTTTTCTGCCCTTTGCCAGTAGTAGAGAAGTGTTAGTATACTCTAAAGTTATAACAGGTAAATAGCTTGTCCATTTAAAACAGAACTTGACAATGTTGCCAGGTGTACTACTGCCAAAGACCACTCTGCCTATGAAGAAACTCAGCATGTCTATCAACATAGAGGCATACCTTGTTGCCATCAAAAGATTTTTCACTCAGGAAATGTTGGCTTATTCTGACTGAACCAGGATCTTAATCCTGTAAACTCACTGGAAGGCCCTGAGAGCATACATGGACGTGAATGGAAATCATTATTTGAACTGTCTGAAACTGAAAGGAAAGACTGTTAACCAGAGCAGGTGTATCTCCTGAGACACAAACAGTGACATTTCAAATCTGTGCATTTGAATCAAACAGATTTTAAACTATGTTTTACACTTATGGCCACAACCATAAGTAAACAGTAAAAGTAAAATGTTAAACATTGTAGCAGTTCTTGAAGTCAAAAGGACACTCCCAGTACTTCGTATGAATAGACTTTTCAAAGTGTCCTTAAGAGTGCTAAAAATTTGATGATGCTATTTGAAAGATTGCCAGTTAATGAAATAGTATTTAAGACTGAATAACCTAAACCCAAAAATAAGAATTTACAGATATCTCCAAAGAAAAAACTGTAAGCAGCTGAAGTAGTATGTGATGTGAGTTGTCCCACGTTGCTAAACATTGTGTAATTAATGATGCAAATGCTATATCTGTATGCATGCTAATTGTGAAAATGCATCAATAGAATCTATGAGTAGCAACTAGAGTGGTAGAATCAACATATTGTCACATGCTACTACAGATTTGGCCATTTCAGTGCATTAATTGATGAGAAACCACTAGCAGGGTTATTAGAGTCTGAAAGAATGGTTACACTTATTAAGTAAGTTTTTGTTCCTAAACTTAAAACAAGTGCTAGGAGAAACTTGGAAGCAATATATATTCATGGAGAGATGGAAAAGTATCAGAATGGAGTAGAACTTAAAATTAGTGGAAATGTAGACATCATGTGACTATAATTCTAACACATGCTGTTATAATAGGTTACGGCTTTCCCAGTTGAAGGTACTGTGGAAATTATTGGGGAGAGTACAGTCAGATGGTTTGTGGGCTGAATGCCCCACATGCAGCTAAAAACACACATTCCTGAATATACTTTAGGTACAAATGAGAGGGAAAGAACATCAGTCTGTTGCACATTCCTGATAAAGAAAAGGGGATAGCTGTAGACATTTCAAAAGAAGCTAGAATCAGGATCTGATTTATCCATGTCATCATTCATCGCCATAGGGTCTAGGATCTGACATCGGATTCAAGCTGGCAGCATTCAACAGATGGATCCAAGGCTCGAGCTCCTCCATCTCCTATGATGCCCTGCTGCCCTCTAACTCCCAGATCTCTTTTGCTGTGTATCCTGTGCAGATGCATGTTCCTTTGGCTCTAGGTAGATAGATGCTTCTTTCTTGGACATGGACATGTATCCAGTTAGACTACCCCGGTCAACAAATGTAAAATAAAAATAAAATAATAAATAAAATTATTTTTTCTTGTACCTTATGTAGAGTAGTTTTTCTATTGTAGTTGTTCCTGTAGTCATTACCCCCCCCCCCCCCTTAGCTTAGTTTTTGGTTAGTTTGTTAGTTTTTTTTTTTTTTTTTTTGGTGCCCTTTTCTCCTGTAGCTGTTAGGGCTGTAGTGTTTTTGTTGATGGTGTATTTCTGCTAGTTTAGTTTGCTTACTTCTGTAATTGTTAGAATTATGTCTGATAAGCCTGCTGGCTTTAAGAAGTGCTCCTCATGTGGTCAGAAAATGTCTTATTCTGACATGCATGAGGAGTGCATGTATTGCTTGGACACCCTGCACCTGGAGGTTGAATGCAGCCTTTGTGTTGCATTTAACCCCAGGCCTTTGGCAGAGTGCAACAACAAACTTTTGCTAAAGGGTCTGGCCCTGGAGGACCCTTCATTTCCCCCTCGAAGGCTTCCACTTCCGATCCAAAAAGGAAGACTCCTTATCTCCAATCAGCTCCCTCCAAGAAACAGTGGCTGTTGGATCCTAAGTCTCTGGATCCAATTCCATCCAGGTCCGTCTGAGATCCAAGGTCTTCAGGGCCGAGAGCCGTGGAGCAGTCTTTCAGATCCAGGGCCTCTCCAGATCAGAGGCCGTCGAATCCGACCAAGGTTAGGCCAGCCTCGAATCCAAATGGTATGTCTGATCCATCCAGTGGGTCGGCTAGGCCTTTGGATCTGACAGGGTTGTCAGATCCAATTACAGTCATGGAGGAGGAGGTTGTTGTCCCTTCTGCCTCAACACAGATGACTCAGTCGGGTCCGAGACTTCGCAGTCATTCCCAGAAAATGTCAGTAGGTCAGGGAGATTCCTCTCCAAGTCTACCCACTCCTCTTCCTCCTCTAGATCTTTGAGGAGTCTCTTGCCCTCAGACATGGACAGGATGATGAAGAGCTTCCTCAAGGCCCAAATAGAGTCGGGGCTCCTGGCTTCCCCTGCCCATCCAGTCAGCCACCCCTCCCAGTTTCTTGTTCTCCTCATCCAGCCTCGGTGGATTTGGATTCTAAAGTCTGCTGCCAGAGTCTGGCAAGGCCGAGTATCCCCCCTTTCTCGACCCCATCGGGATCCTTGGATTATTCTGATCCCCCTCCCTCTGAGTGGGATGAGCCCAGTACTGGGCTCCGCGGGGGGAGGGGATCTGGTACCATTTTCTTAGACTGGTCCCTTCCCATTGGTGCTTTGGCTTTTGATAGCTCTGGGCTGGTATCGTCCAGAGGTCACGAGGCTGTTTCCGGATGCATTCCTCCTCTCCAGTGGACCTCTCCTCTCGGACATGGAGGATGGGCCTGCTTCTAGCCCCTCGGCTTTCTGGGTGGTAGAGAGGACTTTCTCCAGGTCTGGAGTTTCCTTGCCACACCCACAGGTTCCTCCCTGCCTCTCTCTACTTTGGCTGGTGAGGCCTCCCATCATGTCCAGGGTCAGCCCTCCCAATCGAGCCTTTAGATGGTTTTCTCCCCTTTGTATGTCCCTGTCTCTACCAAGTCCTCCTTGGAGCCCCCAGCAGAGGAAGTGGATAGTAAGAGAAAGTGCAAGAGGAGGCACTTGGACTCCCCTGTGGAGTCTGTCACTGAGGATGCATACCTCGAGGAAGGAGACAGGTCTCCCCTGGGTCTCCGCCCGATGATGTTTCCTTTGGAGACATCCTTGAGCTCTTCAAACAAAAGATGGTCTCCCCAACCCCTGTCTTCAGAGGAGTCTGTGGGTGTGAAGGCCTTAGGGACAGCCCCCCCCCCTCGCTGATGAGTTAGTGGATCTGATTTCCAGTAGGGCATGGAAGGAGCCAAACATGATTGACCCTGTTCCAAAAAGGGCCAGCAAGTTTCTTAGTCCTCGTGCAGACCTTTCTTTCTGGAAAAAAGGAGCCCCAGTCTATGCCATCATGGCTGCTGCCACCATGAAAAAGGAGCTAGCAGAGCTGAGCTCCATAGTCCATCCCCTGAACATGGAGTCCCGGGTAATAGACCATTTTGGGAAGCTTGTGTATGCCTCAGCTACCTATAGATTGAGAACAACAAATTATTTGGCACAATTTATCCGCTTCCAATGGGATTTGGTCCAAGAACTTTCCACCTCCCTTACAGAGTTGTTGCTGCTGGAGAACCTCAAGCAGGTGTCTCCCAAGCTATCCACTCTGACCTCCCTCAAGAATTCCTCGATGAGGTTAATTTCTAGTGCTATGGAAGCTACCTCTCAGGCAGCTGGTACAGGCATTGCTTTGAGGCATCATGCCTGGTTACGTTTATGCGGGTTCACAGAACCCTTTTAGGCATCCTTTACCAATGCCCCCTTCGATGATTCTACTCTGTTTGGACCTTCTGTAAAGGACACTTTGACCCACAGTAAGCAGGAAGGGAAGACTCTGTCTGCAGTGGGGATCAAGCTTTCTACTCCCCAGAGGTCCTTCTCTAAGACCCAATAGGGAACTAGGAAGATGTGGTTCCGTAAGGCACAGTCTCCTTTACAGGATGACCCTGATGAATCCTCTTCCAGAGGCAGGGGAGAGGTTTCAATGGATGATGCCACTCCAGAGGCAGGGGGCCCACAAACGTAGGGCTGCAGGGAACCCCTCTCTGAGCAGCTCTGTCAGTGCTCCTGAAGTGCTGCTTGGCTACTCTGCCCTGGAGGCAGTTGGGGGTCGCATTTCCCTACAGCCACTGTCCTGTACAAACATCACTTCCAATCAGTGGTTAAGTATCATTTCCAGGGGATATTTCATTCTCTTTTCAGAACCCGCTTCAGTAAGATGTTACCTCCCAGACATTCCAGCCAGTCAAAGGGAGTTGGCCTTCAAAGAAGTTCAACAGCCTCTTCTAAAAAGAGCAATCAAAGATGTCCCAGCAGGACAAAGAGGATCTAACATTTACACTTGCTTCTTTTTAGTGCCAAAAATGACGGGGGACTTGTGTCCTATTTTGGATCTCAGTGAGCGCAGTCTTTCAGTGAAGAAATCAAAGTCCTGAATGGTCACTGCTCAGTCCATTCTGCATGTGTATGCAAGGACGATAGGATTTGCTCCCTGGATCACCAGGATGCCTACTATCACATAAAAATAGACAGGCATTCCAGGAGACATTTTCACTTCTGACTAGGAGCCAATCATTACCAGTTCCGAGCCCTACTCTTTGGTCTCACCACAGCCCGCCAGGTATTTACCAAATGCATGGCAGTGGTAGTGGCTCACCTGTGACTACAGGGGTTCAAGATCTTTCTGTACTTCGACGATTGGCTACTCACGGCACCTTCGAGGCATTGATTGATACAGGCAATTCATTATGTTCTCTGCCCTCTTATGTCAGTTGGGGATAACCATCAACCTTGCAAAATCCAATCTGATCCCCACTCAACAGTTGGAATTCATAGGAGATCAGTTAGACTCCATTTCAGAGATTGCAGCCTTACACTTGCGCAGAATTCAGTTGATACGGGAACAGGTCACAGAGTTTTTAGACCTGTCACACCCCTCAGTTCACCTGGTTCTTCGGGCTCTTGGATCCATGGCCTTGGCCATTCATTTTGTTCCCCTGGCCAGGTACCACATTTGAGTGTTGCAATGGACCTTAGCTGTTCAATGGTCATCGCTGCTTCATACCCTGTTTATGACTGTAAAACTGATGCCAGTGTGCAGACATAATCTTCAGTGGTGGCTTCAGTTTCAGGATCTCTATCTAGGCAGGCCATTTTCTCTCCCACTGCCCATAGCCACAGTGACCATGGATGCCTCCCTATTGATGTGGGGGTGGGGAGCATTTTCAGGGGAAGACTGTCCAAGGCATGTGGTTCTCAGTAGAGACCAAGTTGCATATAAATGTTTTGGAGATGAGAGCAGTGCCTCTATCATTGCAAGCCTTCCAGGACTGCCTCCCTCTAGGGATGATTGCAATTCAGACACACAACATGCCAGTGGTCTGGTATGTCAGCAAGCGGGGGGGGGGGGACATTGTTATCCATTGTGCAGAGAGGCATGAGAGTGTGGGAATGGGTGATGTCCCAAAGGTTCAGCAGAAAGCTCAGCAGCTGAGGACATCCCTTATCCTCATTGCCCTTTTCTGGCCTCGTCAGCCATGGTTTCCCTTCATCAGATATCATCCGAAGTACTGCCATGGGTACTGGATCCCCTTCAAGATCTGATTTCCCGGGGGCATGGCTAGCATGAGCTCAGAGTAGCAGCTGTTCTCTTCAGGTCTGTCTGTTCAAATTACTTTTGACAGAAATTTTTTTTAAATACTATTCAAATAGTGGAAATGTTTTTATCATTAGGTTACCTAAAATATATACTTGGATAGTATTAAAAAAATTTGTTGATACTATTAATTTTCCTGTCAAATTCAGCAGCAAGAACATTTTTCTTCAACAGACAACAACATGAGCTTCACCAAAACTTCACATTCTGACATAACTTTAAAAAAGTAACTTCAATCTTTGTTAACCAACATCCAATAATTAACTTCTAAAATAGACAACATGGACATGAGGTTGGATACTTTTAAAGGAAGATGTACAAAGCAGATGGACACTTTACATGAAGATATGCAGCAACAAAAACAACTAATTTCAGGGATTGAAACAGCCTTAAACGATATGGACACAAGGATACAAGAAGGTAAGCACAACATAGAATTTCTTTTAAAGAAAAATACCTTACTTCAATCAAAAGTAAATGATCTTGAAAACAGATCTCGTCGTAATAATATAAGAATATTTGGCTTACCCAAAAATATAGAAAATAATAATATGGAGAGGTTTCTGTCATCCTGGATACCTGAAGTTTTGGAACTCCTTGAAGCTCTCTCCTATGGAATTGAGAGAGCCCACAAATCACTGGTTTCACCAAAAAATAGTAAAAGCAACACAATAAGATCTGTAATTGTTAAATTCTTATCTTCTCATGATAAGGAGATTGTCCTTAAAACTGGCTTGGTCAAAATCTCCAATCAAAATAAAGGATAATTTGGTATGTTTCGATAATGACTATTCTCCTTTGGTGTTATCTAAAAGAGAAACTTTTCTACCCTTGACTAGAGAATTAAAAAAAATCAAATAAAATCTCATTTATTATTTCCTGCAAGACTGAAAATCTTTCATCAAAATACTACAAATATATTTGAAGATGTAGACTCTCCTCTCTCATACATTAAACCAAATAAAATATTATCAAAAATTGAAGAAATGGAATGGATAAATACTAGAACAAAAAGATTTGCTGAAAATGGAACATGGAATAGCACAGAACAAAAGAAGAAACAAAAAAGTGACTCTTTTTTTTCTTTCTTCATATAAACCCAGTAATATCTGAATTGACTACATAAACCCAGGAAATGGGGAGAAAGTGAGATAACTGGCAAGTTATTAATTAATATATTTTGCTTTATAGCTATTTTGAACATAATACAGTTTATAGAATTAGTCTTACTTGGAATTAGTAGCAGATAAATAGCTCTAATGCATTGCTTATTGGTTTAATGTTGACTGATTTTCAAAAGCTTAATATATTCATTTGTTACATGATTTCCCTGAACCAAACTAATAATTATGTGATTTTGGTTACCATAACAAGTTATACTGATTCTGTGCTTGTTGATGTGATTTGGTTGAAACATAATTAAATAGCACATTTTTTGTAGTGTATATAGTTGGTTAAAAGAATGTTGGTGTCTCTTTGCTATTCTCTTTATGATCACGGTGTGTGGCAAAAGGCAATGAGTGACTGTGATGGACTGGTGATGTTTTGTTTTTTGTCTGGCTTGCCTTGCAAAGAGACTTGTTGTTCGTGATATCACTGGTCATGGATGTCTCTCTTTGTTTATATAGATCTCCTCATATTATATGGCTGCTTCGCTGATTGCTGTCTATAGTTTTTGGTTGGGGTAGATAGTATACATGAATGGATTATGCCTGCTACTTGGTTTTGGGTTTCCCTCTATGGTTTGAAACTGGGACATGGCCAGGGTGTGTGTGATAGGGTGAATCAGAGAGATCTATGTCCTGGGGACATTGCACTGGTTTGATCCCATTGTTTTTTTTTTTTTCTTTTCTTTCCCTCCTCTTGCTGTTCGTTGATGTGCGAACGCTGCACATACCTTGAGACATTCAAAAAGCAACTAAAAGTGAACACATACTTACATTTTTCCCACTAAACCACTCCCAAATGTGATCCAAAGACAATGGGGCTCGCGACTAGACCATGAGATGTTTCCTTCACATAATTTACTTCCTCATACTCTTCACGCTCAGATCATGACATATCTGGCTGAACTCTGAACTGGCATGATGTCTCCAGTCGCATAGAATCTTGAAACGCAAACAGGATGACGGAGATACATTTACTATATTAATTATAGAACTGTAAAGCGATGCCTAGTACCTTCACCAGTTCTTTGAAGACAAGCACAATCATTCTTATCCCAAGAGTATTGAAAACTTTGCTGTTAAGATGGATATGCTGTTACAGGATACATAGTAGCTGACACTTCATTTAGATATACTTGTGTAAGAAGGAACAAGTTAACACAGCTACTTAAAATTGAATAGAGTGGCACTGGAAGCAGATTAGGTAAGCAGCTTTGGATATCTGAAATCAATGGCTACCAAACGTTGACATTAAATTTTGGTGATTTGTATGTAGTTGTCATATTAGCTATAGATGTTGAAGAGTAAAAGAAAAAGTAAATCCTAAAGTTAAAGACAGAAAAAAGCCCTGAAACTATAGCAAGCTGTTCGTTAAATCTCTAATATGTGACTTGCTAAGGTTACTTTATACACACTCACCTCACATACCAACTGCTTCAGTACTTTTTCTGTGATTACAAATGCAGTAGGGAGCCATGATATCCTTATGGCTTTACGGTCTAATGCCAGTACAGTACTCCATAATATCAGCTTCTGGTAGTTGTGGCCCCAGTAGCTTGCGGCTGGGACAGCTGCTCACTTTGTCATCCCCTAGTTACAAGAGGGGCACGTTATTTTAGTTCAGACTGATAAAGTGGTGCTGTAGTCTGCAGATCAGAATAGTAAGCTGAGAGAGTCAGTAATGTCAGATTCACTTTATTGAAGTCCAGAATCCTGGGCTGCTACCAATCTCTCCTGTCATCAAGTTAGCATTTACTTGATATTTGTGTCTTTGCTAAACTGAGTGGTATTACAAGTTGAGGTATCATTATTGCACAGAGACCTATATTTACAAAGCATGCCATTCTTAATGTTGCCATTTCAAGCAGTGGTTCTGAGTGAGTAAGTAGAACATTTATAGCCCCCCCCCTTTCAGAGAATTGGAAGTTCCAAGATGTTACAATGATAGGCACTTTAATGGTGAAGCTGAAAGAACGTTTCATGCTATTAATTACTTATTGGAAAAGTACAAAATAGTAGCAGCAACTGACATTAGTCATTTAAAATACAGAAGTACTCTTATAGAAGACATTTGTCTGTCGCTGACAGAGCACTTACGGATTGTTGGCTGAAATCACAGCCACCTATATTTACTTTTTATTAATTTCTGAGTAAGATTCAAGTACAGCATGGGCTGAAGCAAAATGAGTCCAGACAAAAATAGTATGACAAAGAACCTAGAGATCTTTCCAAAGTATAGGAAGAAGAGAGCATCAGAAGAATTCAGTTAGTTTAGCTTTGGCAGCTAGCAAATTTCATTGCAAAGCATAATTGGCTGAGATCATTAGTAGTAAAAATCCAAATGGTAAAATGTTCAAAAGTAGTAGAAAACCCTGAATGGCCAATGAGATATCTTGCTGAGAAGGCAACATGCAAGAATAAGCTCATAAAAATGAAACATTTAATGAGGCGGCTGTTGAACTGTCACCACCATGGTATTTAAACTTCATATGTTGAAATAAACACAGCTGCATTAATATGACCATCAGATGATATGCTTGTTATGCTTTAAAAATGTAAATATGTATATATTTTATTAGATGTGTAGATATATGACTTCTTTTTTAATGCTATGTAATGTTTACTAACACCTTTAGAGTACATCATAGATTTACAAAATAGAAACCAAAGTACTTAAAGAAGGAAGGTGAAGGGGATGGGAGAGGAGGAAAAAAAAGAAAAGAAGGGAGGAGGGAAGGAGAGAGAAGGAAGGGGGGAAAGGGAAGGGGAAGAGAGGAAAAAAGAGAAAAGGAAGAGAAAATAGGAAAACACTGTGAAACAACATGTAGACCTTATCATGCAGCTATCTAAAGGAAACAATACTAACAGGAGATTTTAACTGTATTCTCGATATCAAAGATTCAACCTCACACAATAAAAGAAGAATCTCAGCATCAGACAGAAAATTAAAGGAATTCTTAGATATGCACCTACTGAAAGATATAAATAATTTAGCTAATCCTAGTTCCTTATTATATGCTTTTTTTCCCACAGACATAATACATTTTCTAGGATTGATAGTCTTTTTCTCTAATAATTTAATAGATTCCTTAATCGATATTAAAGTAATAACATGTCCATTATCAGATCATAATCCCATTTTATTTGAAACTATAGTTAACTCCACTTGTAATACCCATATAAGAAGAATGCCTGCATATATAACAAAATTAAAGGAATTTAAAGAATGTATAGATTTAGAAAATCAGAACTTTATAGACTTTAGTAATACTAATGAAACCAGTGAAATCTATATATGGGATGCCCTTAAGGCCTATCTCTATGGAAGAATTTTCAATTGGTTTTATTAATAAAAAGAAAAGCTGGGATGAACAGCTACTTGACATACACAATAAAATAGACATCTTAAAACAGAATCAAAAGAGAGACATTGATATCAATGAAAAAAAGAAAGAAATAAACTTACCAAACAATAAGTAGTTAAAGATATTAAACCATAAAACCATGATTGCTATAGAAACATTTAAATTTATACAACTTTCTACTAATCCATGATCACTAAACATGTTAGCTAACAAAACCAAAGGATTATCCAAATTTAATTATATAAATGAAATATATTCACCTAAGAAAAAAAGGACGGTCTCAGATATACAAAATATTTTAACTGAATTTAGACAATTTTTCATTAATATAAATCAGCATTCCAAGACAATTGATTCTAATGAAGAAATCAAAACCTTTATTAATAAATACACCCATAATAGACTTTCAAATGAACAAACCCATTACCTTTAAAGAAATTGAAACACAAATTGCAAAATTAAAATTAAATAAAGCACCAGGAAATGATGGCATTATCTCAGAAATGTATAAGATCTTATCCTCGAATTCCCTAGAATTATTACATAGAGTGTACAGTATTGTCCATAATGGAAATATAATACCACCCTCATGTAAGTACACTTTTATCACACCCATCCTGAAATCCAGTAAAGATCCCATTCATTGCTCATCATACAGACCAGTTTCTTTGTTAAATGTTGACTATAAAATGCTTATGTCAATATTTGCAGATAGACTTAAAATCTTTCTACCATCCCTATTAGAAGATGATCAAACTTGTTTCATAATAAATAGAAATTCTTATGATAATATTAAAAGAACCCTATCTTTAATAGAATCAGTTAAACCTTTAAATAAAAATCTAGTGTTAATCAGCTTAGATATAAACTGTGCATTCAATTCAGTTAATTGGGACTACTTATTTATTTTATGAGAGAGATTAAACTTTTCAAACAGTTTTGTTAATTTAATAACTCAATTATATCAAGGTAGCCAAGCATACATTAAAACAAGTACAAATATTTCTCAAAATATCCCTATTATTAAAGGCACCAAACAAGGTTGTCCATTATCTCGCTTATTGTTTACATTAATTATGAAGCCTTGGGCCAACTTGATAAGAAATAATGAGGAAATTGAAGGGTACAAGATAACCTCAAATGAGTCCTCCAAAATGCAAATGTTTGCTGACGATATCCTTGTCATATTAGAAGGAAATAACAATACCATCAGAACATTATTCTCAGATATGGAACATTTTAAAAAAAAATCAGGGTTATTCTTTAATAATAATAAAACACAAATACTAATACTAATAATTGGCCCTAAAAAGTTTGATCTACAGGATGATTATAAAAAATACATAACACAATTGGAAGAAATATGTTATTTGGGTATTATCATTACTAAAAATACTAAAGATATTATTCAAGTAAACTATAACAAAAGTCTAAAGGTAATAGAAAACCTTATTCAAAAATGGAATAAGACCCTGTTCTCAATGGATGAGAAACTTTTAATAATCAAGACGATCTTTCTACACAAAATTTTGTATATTATTCAATCAATTTCCTTATCCCCTCCTACTTATATTATTAAAAAATTAAATTCTATGATGCATAAATTTTTATGGTACTTGACCAAACCCAGAATAGCTTGGTCCACTCATGTGAAAAATTGGAATAATGGAGGTATAGCTATCCCGAACTTAGAAATGTATGCAATCTCATCAATGGTTAAAACTATTTTTCTCCTTATAGATTCACAATATTCAGCCAAATGGAAAAAAATTCTAGACATTTTAGTTTGTACAGCAATAAATAACAGCTCCCAGAAAATAGACTTATTAAATAATACTTTCATATGGGTTTTAAAAGAGTATATTAATTTTAATCATACTCAGAATTTTAAATCAAATTATATAACTCTCTTATTGAAATCTTTCAGAAATTTCATGTTTAAATTTAATAATTTTAAAGATTGGTTATTTTGTTATTTCCAATAGCCTACACACACAGTGTTATATTTTCTTCTGATTGTACAAAAATGTGCCCATTTAAAGAAAAAAAAATATTTTGGTTTCACATGATGTCAAACACTGACTTAAAATCTATTAAACTTAAAAATGAATATGAATGTGAATCACTTTCTTGGTTGGATTTACATGAAGCAAGGAAATATATTTTAAACAAATTTGATACTATGTCTTTTACAACCAAGAACTCAATACCTAAGGTTATTCAATATATGATTTTATCCATACAACATAAATCTACCAAAAACATATTATCTCACATATATAAACTTATTAAACTTGACTTGGAAGCTGTTTCAGATACCAGTTGGAACTACTTTACTTTAGTTAATAATCATTCTCCAACAGAAAATGATAAACTAAATATATTACAATCAGCCAGTCTTACCACCTCATCACTGAAATGGAAACTTTTTACTTGGAGATATTTACACAGATCTTTTATTACTCCATTCTCTCTTAGTAAATTCAACAAAAGTAACATCAACTGTTGGAGATGTAATAAAGAAGTAAATGCAGAATAGGCTCACATGGTAAATGATTGTATAAACTTAAACAAATTTTGGGAAAATGTTAATCCCTTTTTACAAGTTATTTTCACAGATAATTTTACTCTCACCAAATCACTTGTTGTTTTCAATACTCCAATACCTAATTGTATAAGCAAAGCTAATCAACCTTTGGTATGGACTATATTATCAGTTGCCAGAAAACTAATCGCAAAAAACTGGAAATCCTGCACTACTCCCTCAATACAAGAATTTAAAACTTTACTTCTGGAATATTTAACTATCAAATCAAGATCTCCTCGGAATACTGTTAAATGCAATGTATGGAAAAAAGTCTACAATTTATTACAAAAGTAATTATCTGATCAATTTATAATTGTTGAGGATGTCTTTGTATATAGTTTATTTATGTTTGTTGTATCATTATTTGACTATCTATTTGAAAATTGTTCATTTCTAATGTACATATTTATTTTTCAATTTTAATTCTAATAAAATTGTTTTGGAAAAAAAAGATCTGATTTCCCATCCGTCAGGGCTTCCTCTCCTAGACGTTTGGACCCTTCGTCTAACAGCATGGTTTGTCCATTTCAAGTGATCATAAAACAGTCCAGGCTAGCGTCCCGCATTAAATGTATTATTTTGGCCTACCAGAAATCCTCCACTAGAAAGGTGTACAGTAGTAAGTAGAAAAGGTTTTCTATCTGGGCTAAGAGCAGGAATGTGGATCCCTTTTCTGCTTCAGCTTCAGATATACTTTTGTTCTTGTCCTCTCTTTTCCAAGCAGGAGCAAGTTTTTCCACTATTAAGCTTCAGTTGGCAGCAATTTCCAACTTTCATGAGAGCTCTGAGTGTACCTTTTCATGTAGGCTTTGTAAAGCTTTTTTGAAAGGGGTTTTTCTGCTTCTGCCACCGATTGAAGACCCTTCGCCTCCTTGGGACTTCACACTGGCTCTGCAGTCTCTGACGAGTAGTCCCTTTGAGCACACTAGTTCCAGCAGTCTCACATTTTTGTCTTGGAAGATGGCCTTTCTGGTGGCTATTACATCAGCTAGGGGGGTCTCAGAACTGCAAGCTCTCACCATTACTCCTCCTTACCTGATTTTTCACAAGGACAATCTCTCTCTCTTAGGATGAACCCCTCCTTCTTGCCAAGATTGTTTTCGAATCATCTCTAAACCAATATATTTAGCTTCCAGTATTCTTCTCAAACTATTCCAACAGAGGGGAGTATATCCTACATACCTTGGATGTTGACCGACGGCTACAGTTCTACTTGCATAGGGCTAAAGGTTTTCATAAGTCAGAACAGCTTTTTGTGTCTTTTTTGCCTAACAGAGGCGGTCTTCCAGTTTCTAAGGTCACTATTTCTAAATGGATATCTAGCTGCACCTTTATGGTCTATGACCTTAACTGCCTTGAGGTTCCAGGAAATGTCAGGGCTAATTCTACTAGGTCTGTAGCAACTTCTTTGGCCTTTGTAGCAAGGCTTTCTCTTGATGACATTTGTTCTGCTGCCACTTGGTCTAATCCTCACACCTTTATATCTCATTACAAGATGGATTTGATTTCTAGGAGCAGGGCTTGCTTTGGCTCCACAGTCATGTCCTTCCATGATGCCTCCCAGGATAAATGTTAACTGGGGACTCTGACCCTATGGTGATGAATGATGACATGGATAACATCAGATAAAGAGTTAAAGATAAAAAAGTTATGTACTTACTGTAACTTGGCATCTGTGTTATCCTATGTCATTATTCATCACATTTCCCACCTGCCTTCCCCCTACCTTGTTTTGATCTTGAAGGAAGTTGGAGTGGTTTCCTTCCACGTTTGTAGGAGTAGCCTTTAGGAATATGCTAGCAAACTCAATCTGGGGGTTAGAGGGCAGCAAATCATCATGGGAGAGGGAGGAGCTAGAGCCTTTGATCTGTCTGTTGAATGTTGCCAGCTCGGATCCAATGTCAGATCCTAGACCCTATGGTGAAAAATGATGACACAGGATAACACAGATGGCAAGTTATGGTAAGCACATAACTGTTTTTTGTCTGGAAGAGATAGGAGAACCTGTATGCATTCTTAAGTCTTTTACTGAGTTTTAACCTCCCCTTCACTGTTAAGTTAAAGAAACTTGCAGAAAGACTGAAAAGGAGAATTCCACAGTGCATCTTACAGAATCCTGGCAGAAGACTACAATCACTAAATTATGCAAGCTTTCTGAATAGAGACAGTGAGAGAGAGCACCATAGTTATAAACCTCTAAGAAAAGAAAAAGCAAAAAGAAATATGAACAGAATCCTAGATTATCAAAACAGAGGACTAGTCAAAATAGGATTGTCAGCAGCAAACTCTTAGAGACAGAAAATAAACATCAGACCTTGAGTAGCATCTTACCCTCAACAAGAATGATGCCACAATATGAAGACAAGATGATCAATTTCAACAATTGGCTTAAGTATTGGTGTCATTCAAAGGGGATCCAATGCCTGTCAGCCTGGGATGACATGCTCAACAAGCCACGATGCTTCACTAGGGACGGCTTGCACCTGTCACCCCTGGGCTTTCGGATATTGGCAAAGGCTCTTGCCACCCCCATAGTGCCTTTTTTTAGTCAAGGCTCAAAAGACAAACCCACCTCCATAGGTATCACAAGGGATAAGAAACTAAGAGTAATGCTACTCAATGCCAGAAGTCTAAACCTCAAGATGCACGCACTCGAAACTGTCCTTAGCATGGAGAGCATCGATATCTGTGCAGTAACAGAAACCTGGTTCCAGGCTCCCGAGAGCACCCCAGCACTACTAGATTATATCTCATACCATGTTTTTCGGCCCCAAAGCTTGGACCGAACCACAAAAGGAGGGGGAGTATCAATATTCGTCAAAGATACCCACACCTCCAGGTTGGTGGCACAGCACGAAGCATCAGAGACTATCCATGTGCAACTAACAGTGGGTAAAACTGCCTTCCAGTTTATAGCCTGCACCAGACCACCCCCCCCAAACCCAGGAGCCCCACTCGGCCTTCCTGAGAACACTGGAAAATATGAAGGTCTCTCCAAACACCATTATATTGGGCGGCTTCAACTATGCAAACATAGACTGGGAGCATTACTCTAGCTCCAACATCCTAGCCCAAAGGTTCCTAGAATTTATAAACTCAAATGCTATGGAACAGCTTGTTACCACTCCCACAAGAGGGGAAAACATACTGGACCTGATCACCACCAACATGGGGACTCTATGCTCCAGACTAGAAGTGTATCCTTCACTGGTAAGATCAGACCATAAACTAATCTCACTAGATATTCACATCCCGACCCCAGCCCCTGCCCAGAAAACCGCAGTGAAAAACTTCTCTAAAGCAAATTTCACACTCCTCAAAACCGAGGTAGAATCCTTCAAAGCCCCCGGGCCTGTGGAAAATATGGCCCAGACTGCAGAATCCTTTATAAACGCATTCTATGAACACCTTCAGGAATGCATGGATCATGCAATCCCAAACAAAACCAAGACCCAATCCTCCAAAGGCAGGCGTCCTGCCTGGTGGACCCCAGCCATAAACAAACTATACAATAGAAGGAGGAAGCTACTACATGATAGAGCAAAATCCCAAAAAGGGAAGGCATCTCTGATCAGTATTAGCAAAAAACTACGGGCACTCATAAAATCGTCTAAGGCCAGCTTCGAGAGAAAAATTGCACAGGACACTAAGGATAATCACAAGGCTTTCTTTAGTTATGTTAGAAACCTGGGTGGGAATTCCCAGATATGCTCAGAATTAGTCCAAAATGACAAAAAATACACCGAACCCACAGACATTGCCAACATCCTAGCTGACAGGTTCAGTGCAAACTACCCCCCCCTTCCCCACCAAAAGGGCAAATATCTATCCCAGCAGAGTGCTGCCCCCCTGACATCTCAGATGCTCAAGTAAGAGTCGCCCTCTCCAAAGCAAAAAACACAGCATCAGTGGGACCAGACGGTGTCCCGGGCTTTGTCCTACTTGAACTCCAAGAAGAACTAAACCCAAACATGAAACTACTGTTCAGTCTCAGCCTTACTACAGGATATGTACCCAAACAGTGGCATACAGCAACAGTGGTCCATCTCCACAAAGGTGGTGCCTCAACAGATCCTGGAAACTATCGCTCCATAAGCCTGACTAGCTTGGTCTGCAAAGCTATGGAAAGGATCATCATGGACCTCATAAATAAAGATATTGGGGACCTACAGACACTGGATCCTACCCAGTTCGGCTTTGATAAGGGTAGATCCTGCCTCTTAAACCTGGTCAATTTCTTTGAAACAGTCACCAAGGCCATTGACAAGGGGAAGGTGGTCCACACAGCCTACCTGGACCTCGCAAAAGCCTTCGATACAATACCCCACTCTGGCATTATAGATAAGCTCACCAGCTTAAATATAAACCCCTATGTCACTAGATGGGTTGCAAACTGGCTCCAGGACAGAACCCACATGGTTAGAATTGCTGGAGCCATGTCAGACTCCAAACCAGTTACAAGTGGCGTCCCACAAGGCTCAGTCCTGGGACCTCTCTTGTTCGGTATATATTTCTTGGAGGTACAGGCCAACACGGAAGGACTGTGGCTGACCAAGTTCGCAGATGACTGCAAACTGGGTGCCATAATCGACTCTCCAGCCGACACAAACATCCTACAAAAGGGCCTCATAGAAACAGACAACTGGTGCCAGAGCCATGGCCTCAAGCTAAACGCCAAAAAGTGTATAGTCATCCCCTTCGGCAAAAACAAAGTGCCCACAAATTACCACATAGATGGTAATCCATTAAGTACGGAAGAAGTAATTATGGACCTGGGGACCCAAGTTGATAGCAATCTCTCGTTCGACAACCACATGGCCAAAGTGGTTAGAAAATCATTTTATATAGCCCACCTAATCATGAAGGGATTCACATCTAGATCAGGGGAGGTCATCGTGCCTCTTTACTCATCCCTCATCAGGCCCATAATTGAATACAATGCCCCTTTTGGGATGTACCTTACCAGACACCTGCAGCAACTGGAAAGACCCCAAAAGTACCTCACCAAGAGGATCAAAGGGCTCAAACAGATGCCATATGCTGCCCGGTTAAAGAAACTCCAGCTCTACTCAGTGGCATACCACCTGCTCAGAGGCGATCTGTGCCTGACGTATAAAGCCATGTCCAACCCGGAATTAATGGACATGCTGCACCTCAGAAAATCCAAATCCCATCAAGCTACGCGCTTGAGAGACTTAAACCTCAGCACTGAAATAAATAGGGCATGCTGGAGGGACAGATTCATAACCCAGAGGCTTCTGGAATAAAATCCCAGTCCAGGTTAGGCAGAGTCTCTCATTGACTCTCTTCAAGAGGAATCTTGATGAGTGGATGGGAGATCGTAGATTTACCCCGGGTATCACTTCTGTGTCACTGTTAGATGCACAGTATACTACCCTCGAAAAAGGGCATAGCAAAATTCATTTTAAAGTGGGTAGTGAAAGCCAAACACACACTGGCTAGGCTTATAAATGCCCTAGGGCAGATAGCCTAGTATGAACCTATGAACCTATGAATCAATTACTGAAGTAAAAGTAAAGGAACTAATGACAGACATAAGTCATTGGGTTTTGTGGAGGAAATAAAAAGAAGAAACATCTGTGCCTGTATTCTTAGGGGAACAGGCTATAGTCTCTATTTTGTGTCAGTGTGCTATGTGTATTGTTTCTGATTTGGAAGACTTTCAGAAAAATAATGAACATTTTAAGAAAGTGCAGTGAGAGGATGACACAATAACTGGAACCAGAGAAGTTTTAGAAAGAGTAGAAGGAAAAAGAGAGGAACAGGTTGGTCCCATCCCATATTCTGAGTTGAAGAATGACTTGCTGTATACGGTAATCCAACACAAAAAAGAAATGCAGGATCAACTATTAGTTCCAATACATATTAGGAAACTTGTGATAAAAATGGGACATAGCCATATTTTGGGAGGGAGCTTAAAAAGTGTTTCACATTGTCCTTATTTAGATGACTTGCTGATTTTTGCAGGTTATGTGTCCAGATGTTTGGATCCCTTAGACAAGGTTACATACTTCTTTTATCACCTGGGCTTCAAAAGGAACTTTTAAAAAGTCCTTCCTCACACTCTGTCAAGAAATTATTTTCCTGGAGTATTGATTAGATGCAGTAAAAAAGGATAACCTTCCTGCAAAAACAAAAAGTTTTGGTTTATCAGGGCATTTTCTTGGATTTTTGTCTTCTAGACATTTACTCAGCAAGAGAGTTCCTCAAAATTCAAGGCTTCAGGGTATCAGTGATCCTCATGATACTGCTAACCAGACTATACATGAGAAAAATTCAGTTGTAGTTGAAGAAATGTTGGTCCTAATACCTGCATCCCTTGCATTTCCAGGAACCTGTACTTGGACTTGTGTAACAGGAACTGCAATGGTAGAGAGATCAACTGTCTCTGAATCCAGGACTTCTTTTCTCTTTCTCTCTCTCTCTTTTCAGACCCCAGTCCAGTATGTCCAGACAGGCTCTTCAGATTGTGCAGTTTCCATGGAACATGTAAAAGCAGTGATTCATGCCGTAAATGTTTTTCACAACTTTTGGGCTCTGGGTCCTCTTGTAATGGTCACAGACAATAATAGTGTTATGTGGTACCTGAACAAGGTAAAGGGTACAAGTTCATACCTTTTTTTCTGGTTGGCAAAGATGGCCTGGGAGCCAGCAGCATTTTCTGATACTTCGGGCCTCCTATCTTTCTTCAGGGCAAAATACAGTGTCAGACAGACTAAGCAGATCCTGGACAGATCCTCGTGAGTGGAAGCTCCATGTATAGGTCTTCCAGGACTTGATCCACATGTGGGGAACACCTCAGGTAGATGTGTTCACCCTGTTTCACAACAGAAAACTGAAAACAATTCTGTTCAAGACATCCTTGCAGCCATGCTTGAAAGACAGGTGCTCTATCATTCCCCTGGTCAGGAATGTGTTGTATGCATTTCTATCCTTTTCAGTGATTCCCAAGGTAATTATAAAGATACAAAAAGAGCTACCAAGGATCATTGTGGTAAGCTCTTTTGATCCAGGCAAAGTTGGTTCTTCCATTAATGAAATTGGCCTAGGGCAATTAGCACAAGCTTCCTCACAGGCTGGTTCTGGTCACACAGCACCAGGGGTGAATGTTACACCCTAACTTTGGGTAATTGCAGCTGATGGCCTAGGTTATTTTATTTTGATACTTTTTAGGCACTTGCTTTATAAGGATGTGCTGCAGGTATTCAAGGAGACAAGAAAACCTGCAATTGGAGAAATTCTTATATTTACAAGTGGAAGAAGTTTTCTAGGTGGTGCCTAGCCAATAACAGAAGTCCTGGAAGCATTGCAACCCTTTTGATTTTGAAGTATTTTTTGAGCTGCTTAGAGATGGTTTGTCATATGCTTCCATCAAAGTAGATCTTTTGGCAGTCTCAAGCTGTCTGCCCATGCGTCCTCCTCTTTTGTCTCTTTTTGTAGTCAAACAGTTTATGAAAGGAATATTGCATGTGAGACCCCCCTCAAAAGCAAATTCCTTCTCCCTGGGATCTCAACTTTATTCTTAATAAAAAGTTAACATTGTCTCCTTTTCAATCTGCCACTCAAACTGATTTTACTCATGGCTCATTACTTGGAAGGCTGTTTTACTGATTACTCTGATATCTGCAAGGTGATTCTCTGAGCTGCAAGCTCTCATGGTGGGCCAACCCCATCTGATTTTTCACAAGGATAGGGTTGTGTTATGCACTAATCCATCATTCATGTCATAAGCTGTTTCTGAATCTTCCTTGAATCAAACCATCAGTCTCCCAGTGTTCTTTCCTGATCCAAAAAACAAGGGACAAAAGATTCTACTTACCTTGGATGCACACAGGTTGCTCAGGTAATACCCTGAGAGAACAAAGCCATTTAGGAATGCTGAACAGCTGTTTGACTCCTATGTGGGGCCTAAGAAAGGTCAACTTATCTCTAAACAAACTATTGCATGATGGTTGCCCTCTGCTATTGTTTTTTGTTACTGCCATCATGGTAAATGTCTTCCAGGCAAGGCTAAGGCTCAGCCGACTAGGGGCTTATCCTATTTGATGGCATATTGGAAAGGAATGGACTCTTAAAAACATTGTAGAGGGAGCAGTGTGGTCCCCTGTTCATACTTTCACAAAGCGCTACAAAATGGATTCCTTTTCAAGGTTAAGAGTAGGCTGTGCTAGGACCATTCTCTAAGGAAACCCAGGTATGGTAAACTTTGGAAATCTACCCAAAGTGCCACTGAGGCAGTGGAAATGATGAACATAGTACAGTTGAGTAAGTGCCCCCTTTGGCATGTACCTAACCAGACAACTGCAACAGTTGGAACACCCACAATGGTTTCTCACAAGGAGAATTCAGGGCATGAATACCCTGTCCTACAGTGATTGCCTAAAGTCATTGTCTCTGTATTCCATTTACTACAGGCTGCTGGGAGGGAATCTTTGCCTGGCTTATAGAGCTTCCTCAGACCAGCCCTGATGGATCTATTACACATGCCCAAAACAAACAGCTGCAAAAGCACTATATCTGGGGATCTGAACTTCACTTCTGACATAAACAGAACATGCTGGAGAGAAAGTTATGTGTCGCAAAGGATCCCACTGTAAAGAATATGCTCCCTATCCATGTAAAACAGAGTTCATCCCTGACCCTATTCAAACAAAACCTTGATAGTTGGATGGGAAATCATAAATTTACCTCCAGTCTGGTCCCATATCTCTTATGGGCAGAGGCCATCAATAAGAAAAGTATTATTCCTCCCTACAAATCCCTCAATTCTCCCTACTAACATGCACCCCCATATAGATGCCCATGATACTCAGGATCCAAAGGGGTTTATGGTGCTTGTAAAGACCCTAGTGGTCGTTATGAATCTATGAACCTTTAACAGTAACTGTTCGAATTCCTCACTGCCTCAGTGGCAACAGCCATCTGCCAGCCCCCTGAGTGTGCATAGTTGAGGTGGGTTTTAACCTCTTTGATTAGGTTGTTGCTAGTGTTGGTTCTTATATGGTATTGTGACTGGCTGTGAATTTACCCTTAATAGATTATTCTGGCTTTAAGTACTTTCCTGTCCTTCTTTGTGGAAGTGAAAAAAATGGAATACTCACTTCTTGTCACATCCGAAGGCTTGCCTTCCAGGATATCTTCAGCCAGTCAGCAATCACAGGAAGAACGAGGGAGGGTGGGAGTCTGAGCTTTTGAAAGATGGCCAGTACTAGGTTACCTTGCAGATAACCCAAAATACCACTGAGGCCATGAGGAGTTAAAACATCTACTGTTACAGGTAAGTAGAACTTACATAACTGTACTTTCCTGATAAAATGCAAAATTCCTTTGAGGTAGTAAAGGAAACGAATGAAGTAAACTTTTGTCAACACATCATTACACCACTCCTGTACTAACCCTCCTTGCATTCACTCCAACCCTCCCTCCTTGAAACTTAATATAACATTGACAACACCAGTAGCCACACTATCAACTTCTCCCTTTACAACCAATATTTGCTAACAATACACACCTACCAAGGCCTAAATAAAAATAACTCAAATAACAACTCTGTCTACTTCATTACTTAACATGCTCCCCCTAAATATTTCTACACATTACTGGCATACATTACTGGCATACATTACTTCATATCATTACAATCTACCCAACGCACTACCCTATCATGCCATCTCTACCACCCACACCACAAAATCAACACCTCTCACCCCCCATCACCCCATCTAGCCTACACATAAACATCTGTCCTCATACCCTTAAACTTATCTTACCCTACCACCATTCCAATAAACTAACCACAAAAATATAAGTACATAACTAACCTCATAAGAACCAAAGTAGACATTGCATCCAGACTATTTCTCAGTGGAGACATACATCCTAATTCCGGCCCATCTGATAATAATATCCAATTAACTAATCATAATCCATTTCATAATACATTCCTAGAAAAACGAATGACCTACTCATACTAAATATGAATATCAGAAGCATTAACAATAAAGTCTATGACCTTCACACAAATCTTTCCCTATATTCTCCTGACTTAGTATTATTAATTGAAATTTGTCTTAAACCTGACATTTCCAATAATAAAATTCTAGCACTAGGCTATAATATCCTACGTAATGATCATATATCTAAAAAAGGAGGTGATGTAGCTTTACTATTTAAAAATCAACTAAATGTAGAAAGCATGGATATACACACATCTATCTTAGGCAATGCAGAAACTGTACTTGCAAAACTAAAAATCAACACCAGAAAAAGTGTCAATATCATACCACCTGGCAACAACATACCGACCCTGGAGACCCTGCTTGACTGGGCCTCGATAAGTTCCTCCAACAAGAAACCACATCTTGGGGGACTTCAACATTGACTGGTTACCATGTAACTCCATTTCTCCCACCAACTTCACCAACATCCATGGATTTTCCCAACTCATCCAGACTCCCACTACAATTGCCAAATCTACCAAGAGACAGTCAATACTTGATTGGATTCTGATAAACAGACCAACTCTTATCTGTCAATCAGGATACCTCCCTGACAGCCTGAGTGACCACTTACTACATTCATCATAAGACATCACACATATCAGGAAAAGCCCGCCAATTATGAGCTAATAAGAAATATCCATGTAGCTTCATTAATGCACTAAAAGGATGTAACTGGACTCTAGTAAAGACCGTCAGCCTTGACAAAGCTGTCCAGTACTTCAACTTTACCTTCTTAGATATCTTAAACTCACAGGCCCCTCCCAGAACTGTCAGAGTCAAATCCAGCTATGCCCTCTGGATGAGCAAAGAGACTAGATCTCTGCTAAACTCCAGAGATAAAGCCTGGGCCACTGGCAAAAAACTGGATCCCATACAGACAAACAGGCATATCTTGAACTCTGTAACAAGTCAAAGAAATATGTCAAAATAGACAAAATTAGCTACTACCACAATATACAAACTAATTATCAAAATAACCCCCAAAATTCTGGACAGCCATTAACAACATTCTCCTTTCTGGACAAATCAGGTACTCCCCCCTCCAACCATAACTGATACCTCACTCAATGTTGTCACCCATTTCAACAAATTCTTCACTGAATCAAAGTTCTCCACCAATGGCCCACATCAAACACACCACTGCTCAGCCCTTAAACAACTCAACTGGCTTGAACTTCAAAATCTTTTAGTTTACAACCAGCTTATACTGCCCTGATAAAACCCCTGCATTACAAAACCTAATACAATCTTACTCCAGTACAAGGGTCCTAAGTTCCAATAATAAACCTCTCCTTCAAGTCACTAAAACCAATAACTCTACAGGAGCCTCTCACTAGTCAAATCTTATAGCTAAGAAATGGAACACTCTGCCTACTAATGTATCAGCCATAACGTCCTAGCTCAGTTTAAGAAATCTCTAAAAATACACCTACATGGTAACTGGATTTGTACCTATGACTCTCCCGGCTAGTCTAATTCCATCACCTTCTTGCTCACCCAGGGTAATCACTCCTCCCTTATTCTCAGGCAGCAGACTTCTCTTTATCTTGCAAGTCTCATTCTTCATTCCTCTCTCTACCTCTCAACAGTTCCCGCTTCTTCTAAGTATAGACACTGGTGTATATTATAATACTATGTCAAACGGGATATTATTCTGATTGTACAGTTAAAGGTGTCATCCTATTTTTAGCTGATGTACAGTTTTAAGTGTTATTATCCTAGTTTTATTTGATGTAAAATGTATAGTATTATTCTACTTTACCTGTGAAAGTGTACTTTAGTAAAATATGTTATATGTGGAGCTTTTCTCCCCAGGCCTCCACTGAAGAAGGACTTGTGTCCAGTCGAACTTTCCCAGTAACCAAATGTAAAATAAAATAAAAAGTAAAGTAAACTACAAAATAGGAAAGAGTAGAAAGAGAATTCTAGAGCAGGGATATCAAAGAAATGTGCTAAAAACTTGAAATGATGTTGAAGCGTCTACAGTTAGCTTGCTAGGTGAAATAAACACCAGTAATATGTTCCTTGAGAATTATATTCCTGCTGTTCATATAGGTGCAGCACTTCCTAAAGCTCTTAAAGGAGGAGTTTCTGCTAAGGAAGAAAGAGGTCTTTTCTGACCTGTCTGGTAGAAAAAATGTAACACATCATCTCATTAAAATCTGCTCCAGGGGAAAAGGTAAGCCTGAAGCTGTACAGGGTACCAACGTTGAAAAGAAAAGCAATTTACAGTACTAGACAGTGAGAAAATACAGGGAGTCATATTGAATAGCCAGCTAGATTAAATGAAACATATTATGGATAAATAAGAACTGTGTACCTGTCTCTGGTTCTGAAAGTTCTGGTACCAAACCCATCATATATCAAGGACATTACTGTGGTGTGTTGAGCTGGCTAAGTGATCAGTGTGTTGTACAACGGACATATGCAAATTATCTTAAAGTGGGCCTAGATGCTGCTAGCTTTTGTCACTATGCCTAGTAACCCTGTGCAAGCTTATACCAGGCAGTTTCAGTAACCTGCACAGTGCTGAGGTGGGATATATGCTGATGGAATGTGTAGCTCCAGTCTGAGAAAGAACAGACACTTCTTAGCTGTTGTATGTCCAGCAGTGATGGGTATTTCTAATCACCCCAATCTGCTGCACCTCAGCTCTGAATTAAAGGCCAAAAAAAAAGTCTCTTCCCCAATGTCTCTAGGTCCATATCTGAAAAAATACAGCTCTCTCCATTTTCAAAACTCTGAAATTTAGACCACAGACAAGCACAAAAATGCTTGAGTCCTTTGTCCTAACGCAAAAGCAGTACTAGTTTTCATTTCTGTACTGGCATTCAGAAGTGAATACTGGTATGCACTATCAATCAACATCTCCCAATTTTGTCCCCAACCCTTGCCCTTGGAGTGTCTGTCCCCTTCACCCCACACATTTTCATCATTTACTCTACAAAGCAGAAAAGTGTACCTTTTCACAAAGAACACAAAGCAGTTACTGTTTTTATGCAGCTTCAGAGAACATGTGTACTTCATTCTGTTAAAAGTACAAAGAAAGTAATATAGCTTGGCTCCCTAGTGAAATGTTGGCACTCAAAATGCTGAGTGCTGATAAGCTGGGAAAAACTACATTGAAAACACAGGAGAAGAATGAAGCTCGAAAATCGCTTTTCTCTTTTAAACTTTTTTTTTGCTGGAGGCAAGCCCCCCCCCCTACACCCCCATGTGGGTGCAAGCTCCCTACACCCCTTAAACTTGTATGTAGCAACTCTGAGATTGCTATACCTTGGAGAAAATGGAATATTCTGAGACATGGCATCTTGGACATACTATGTACGAATCCATTATTTCAGCCATTCAGTCTCTTCATTTTTGGACTCTCTCTAGTGGGTCCTGACATTTCAAATTTTTATCGTGTAAAGGGTATAGGGCTTACGAGCAATCTAATCACAGCTAAGAAAACAAGATTGTTTTATGCTGTCTATAAATGATAGACAAGTCTTGTTGCCAGTTCTGATTTTCTTTTTTAGGGATCAGGTTTGCAGTTTCTGACTGTGAGCTCTGACGTTTATGGATCAGTGACACTGGCCTCCAGTGTCATGCTTATTTTGCATTTCAGGTACATGAATGGAGTGTTTTTTGGTTTCATGTTTTAAGGAATAAATGAGTCTGTTAGTTCTTGTTTCTTGTTTCATATGTCATGGGATGATTTTGATTGTGTAACATTCATTGGCACAGTTGCATTGTTTGTATTTTTTTAAAACTGAAGATTTATGTGCTCTTTTGTATGCAGACAAATAATAATAAACAATAACATATCAAAATGTAAAACTTCTGCAATTAAGCTTTCTGGTCCTGTGTTGCTTTAGTAGAGGTTTTAGCCACAGGAGAGCATGCATATGTAACATAAAGGAACATAAAGGTTTATGCTGCTGAAGGGGAATCCTAGATTTGTAACAGGCCTTGTGTGAAAAGGTATTCTTTTAAATCTAATTGTAATATACATGTCCAACTTTATCAAGGTCCCTTTTTTATTGCTTCTCTTCTATTATACTTTACCCCTGTATTTTTATTTAACCTGTGTTCTTTTTACACCAAATAGCGTCATCAATAATGACACTTTTCTTTATCCATTAACTCTTTTCTTCTGCTGTAGTAACTCATCTATGCTTTTCCTTTGTTTCAGTATTCTCTATTTTAAGTGTGTGTGTGTGTGTGTGTGTGTGTTTTATTCTCCATCCCTCTGTTCTCTTTCTCTTCCCTCTGTTCTGTGCACCTTTTTTTTCTGTTTTTGTACATCTCCCTTTTTGGAGCATTATATATTATTATGCATTGAATGGAAGAACCCACTGATTTGATATTCGTCTAATTAAAATAAATCTCTTTCCTTCTCTAAATTGACTTCTAGCCGTTCCCTCATGTGTATCCCCAGCATAGTTTACATACCATTTTTGCACCTTTGTATTTTCATGGACTATTTTTGTGGTTGCCCTTGGGATATGAGCCTGTGGTTACACAAGATGTTCCAGTAATTCTTGACTGGTGTCTGTGAGCAAATGATATTATGAGTGCTGGCACAAATGTTTAAGTTGTCATATACGGACTGTTTATTTATTTATTTTTAAATTAATTTAAGAGTTAGAGCAAAATGTAAACATTTTTCAGCCACAACCCGTGACCAAGGACACGGAATCCAAACCACAGTAATGACAGAACATGTTTTAATCATTAATTAATCAGTATGCCCCCTGAACAGAAGAGACCCTTTTCATGGGGAACCAATGAGAACTGTCTGGTTACTTAAGCTATTCAAAGTCACACAGTAGGCAAATGGAGGTGAAAATAATCAAATGGTGTGTCAGTGTCTCAAAAGGCAGCAAATTCACCTTTGATGTAGGACTATCAGAAAGCTGAGGGTTCTACTCCTACCCCAGGTAATTGGATGTATTTTCTAGTGCTGACACTACAGCACAACATTAGAGGTTGTTGCACTCTTGAATGTGCCTTCCTTTGCAATGTGAAACCAGGGCCACATCTGCCTGAGTCTGTTGTAGCTTAGGTGGATGGAAAAGATGCTATGGCACTTAGCAACATGGGTAGGGCAGTTTCCCCAGTACCCTGTCCAAATTTCCCCTAATCAGTATAAATACCATTCCTGGGTCTCCCCTGAAAATAGGTCACCAGTCTAGTGCAATTAACTTGTTCAACAAACGAAAAATACATAAATAGTAAATTATAAAGCAACTTTCAAAGCAATTAAATGTAAGTTTAAAATTAACTTACAAACTTTTATCAGTAATACAAACAAGAAATTCAAAATTAAGAGAGCACGCAAGTAGAACAACAGCAGGCAACTACTATAAACGTAGAAACAAATGCAGATTTAAAATACTTGACTTTAGTTGCTGTTAAGAAGTGCAGATTCATTGACCTACCCTCCCTCTTTAGTTTCAGTGTTGTTCTCAGAAGGGCTGCATATCTTGATGCCAGTCTCCAGCCTTGTAAACTTTATATGTCAAATATTCTATGTCCAGGAGTGTCCCTCCACCTCAAGGATCTTATTTAATGACAACTTGAGACTGTCATCACATTTGCTGCATTTTCAAATTTGCTCCCAACCTTCCATCTTCAAAATGTGGAATACTAACTCTCACGATGTGGAACAAATAGGCAAAATGGGGAACACTACTTTTCCCAATGTGGAACAAATGGGCAAAAATGTGGAACACTACCACTTACAATGTAGAATAAATGAGACACTTACTTTTACTTGATGTCTACTTTAGCTAGGAACTTAACACAGTGGTTAAAATGTATCACTTTATACTTAGAAGTTATTTTGATGAGTTCATTATGATTCAATATTATTGGCATGGACTTGTGTTAAAAACAGTCTTCACAAATAATACGTGACAGACCCTTTCAATGTGGAACAAAGAGGAACATGGAATTTTTAAGACTCAGAATGAGCAGCATTCCTTATAATGAGTTACTTTTGAGAGGTATGTAAATGAGCAGTTACCTGTAGGGCAGGATGACTTAGCACTGCAGTACAGTTTTTGACTGACAGGTATGTAAATTGACATTGCTTTGTGTAGAACAGTATGGCTTAGCAAGGCAGTAGAGTATTTGGTTTTGGATGACATTTACCAGCGAGGTGAGAGAACATAATATGGCACTGCTGTAAGGGTGGGCCGAGCATAGATATCATCTTCGTCATCACTGCCAAAACCATTCATCCTTGGTAATGGTCACAGTGGTAATAAGCTTAGTAGGGCAGGCCAGACATCACTGCCTGTGCTCTCATGAACCAAGTCCATCACTTGCCAACACTGCTGAAATGGAATACTGCTAAATGGATCATTTATGAATGGTATTCAAATTTTAATAGTTGAAAGTTATTTTCAGTGATCGTTAAGGTTGCACATTTCACTACTGTTGTGCAGCCTTGGAGTTTTATATAAGCTTGGAGCTCTGAGGGGGATCTTCCCCTACATGGTAGGTGCATTAAGGCTTGTACACCTCCAAATATGCCTTGCTTTCTGATAGCAGAAAGTGGTAATTGACAATTGGATTTCAGCAAACAGCATTCAAAGAATGCATTCAGTCGACCTTTATGAATCTGATTGGGATGATGCATTCTCAGTCACTGGATCCAAAGTCTGTAAATGTATCTGTAGCTTCTTCTTTCTGCACCATATTAATGGAGGAAAATCTCAGAAGAGGCAGTTAATGAATGTGGCTGTTGCTGTCACTCCAGGTATGCCATCAGGCATTGACTTATGTTGTCCTTAACTATCCGAACATGGGTGATGCTTATGGGGCAGTATTGGAAGTTATCACTTTTTGTCAAATTCTGAATGCGACACATTGCTTCTTTAGTGTGTTTGTGTGCATATGTGTGTCATATCTTAACCATATTTTTACATTTGTACTAGAATCTCATTGTGAGCATACCACCTTAGTGTTACATACTACATGTCTAATACTTATCACATAATACCTTTCTAATGATTATCACATACTACCTATCTAATACTTATTGCGTCCTCCTTAATACTTATAATATTTTATCTCTGATTACACATTTAGTTTATACGTATTTGTAGGAGTCATGTCCTTAGTTACACCTGTAAAATGTCTAGCTGTTTACTTTGTAATCAGAAGAATAAAAAGTCATGAGTAACATACCAATAACAAGTCCAGTTCAAATCTTCAGAGCCATTTATCAATATAGAAACACTAAGTTCCATGATCAGCCATGGAAAATACTGGAACAAAGTGATAATCAGTACACAGGCAACAATCTTACCCTTATTGTATATACTACTGTTGCTGACACTATCTTGCCCTCTTTTTCCCTTGAATTTATATCCCCCCTCCCCAAGTTTTTCTACGTCCTCACTTGTACATTTTAGTCTGGTGAGTAGTTATATATCTGCATATGCATATATATATATATATATATATATAAGTGTATGAGATTTGTGTATATGTATGTATATATATATATATATATATATATATATATATATATGTGTGTGTGTGTGTGTGTGTATTTAGAGTATTAAAGTGAGTTGTATGTACTTCTTTTGAAGGTGATGTTAATTTCCTCTTTGTCAGTGTGCGTGTATCCCCCACTGTTTTCTCCCCTTTTTCTCTGTCTGATGGCTGTCTGCCTTTCGACATTGCCCAGCTACGCTAATTATTCATTATTTTATCATCTGTGTGTGTCTTTCTTTTTTTCCTCTTGTGCTCTTTCTTTTCTTTGTGTTATCCCCCACTGCCTGCATTTTGCTGTGCTCATAATTATGTTGATTTTATTTTCTTGCCAACCCCTCATGGAAGCTTATTAGTCTGAATATTTTTATTTATTATCATCTCTCAAACAGCTCCTGCCAGTATTTCCAATTACTCTGACTGCATCCCTCTAATTGTCTTTTCATAATGGCACAGAAAAAAATGCATTAAATGAGGTGACTCCGGCAACACAAGAGCTTCACTTTATTAAAAGCAAATGTATCTGCAGCTTTATCTGCACAGCATGACTGCCAGAAACTGCACTTTTCAACAGTTTCCTTCATTTATTGAAGAAGAATTAGGAAAACAGAGAAAGAGAGAGAGATTTTTTTTAGAATAAGTCATAAGGTCTTTGTGTGTGTGTGTGTGTGTGTGTGTGTGTGTGTGTGTGTGTGTGTGTGTGTGTGTGTGTGTGTGTGTGTGTGTGACCATGCACATGTTACAGCAGCAGTAGCTGGAAACCTGATCTGTTAATATGAGCTGCCTGATACATGTCTGAATTCTTTGACTTGAAAGTCATACGAAATGTAAAAATGTTGCAGGAATGCGTCTAAATCCTGTAAGATGTGGGGATGAATGCACTGTTGGAGAAATGCACCAGCTTTGCTGGGATGATGATAAACCAGTATAATTCAGATAGAAACATGAGGGTGTATCAGCATGATGGAGATGCTTCAAAGGATAGAATCACCAGACTGGTTTAAGATAATGCTAAGTCACATGGGTTGTGTGTGCAGGGAGATCACTCTAGCTGCATTGGAATGGGAAAAGACAGAGGGGACCAGGTTGGAACCTCAGAAGGCATGCCTGTTGGCAGTAGCTCTGCAGGATTAGCATGGAACATGTTGGGGAAAACCCAGAATTGAGTAAGGTAGCTAGACTCTGAAGGATGGGCTTGAGCAAATGGTTTGCAGGTGCAACTCTTTAAAGGAAGGGATTGTGACCGTGGCGTAAACGGGGCGGAGGTTTAATACTGATATATGCTGCATCTTGGAAGGCTATGTTGGAGGCATAAGCATTCTGATCTGTGTGAGTTATTGTGGATGAAGAGGTACAGATTTGACAAACCTATATGTAGCTGAAGCTAACCAGGGAAAAAGTGGAAAGTAAACAGTAGTATGTTGAAAAATAATATTTGTCATCAATTGCATCCATACTCTCAGTAGGTGAAATACAGCTAATACTGCTACATGTACAATCTATGGAGCCTTACCCAATGCTGACACTATTTGAGAAAATAGTTTCACTCCACAGGAGCAGCTGCCAGCACATTATGTGCAAACGACAGCATCACCATTGTGGGCTGGAGCAATGCAGTATGGTTAGTGTTTTCATTTTGACTCCTCATCATGGTGTGTAGTAGTTACATTTGAGGGTGGCGCAGGGTTTCTACAATTTGATGTTGATGGAATGACAGCAATGCAAGCCACATCCAAGTAGCTAAATCATCACCAAAATGAACACACACAAATGTTAGTAAAGCTAACTGGTCCTACAGCTGAAATGCTGATTACTTACTATGACATATTCCTTCCACAGATAATTATCTTCACTGCTAAGCAGAGAAGGAACTTCAGTAAATAATAGAGGACTGGAATGCAAAACCAAAGAGACAAGTGATGAAACTAAATACTGGCAAGATAGCTGTCATGGCACTAATAGGGAAAGCAGCAGAAGCTGAGAAATGAGATCGAAAGTAGTACTGGGAAAAGTTAACGGCTTCAGTTTTCTGGAGGGATAGTGGAGAAGACTGAATGAGGAAGTCAGAGCTCAAATCAGAGGTGCTGTAGCAAACTGATCCAAAGTGTTAGGGTTAGCATGTGAGAGAAGAATGCTAAAGAAGCTGGAACAAGGTGTACAAAACAGTTGTGTGACCAGTGCTTCTCTATGGCACAGAAACCTGGGCAGTGTAGGCAAAGCATCTGAAGAAAAGTGAGTTAATAGAGATGAAGTGCCTGAGATGGATGTTAGAATGCACACTGTCGGACCGTACTTCTCAAGTGCACCTCATTATAGGGAATATTCCTCATTTTGAGTCTTTATAAAGTTCATCTTCCTTACTGTGCCACAATAGAAGGATCTGTCACATGTTAAGTGTTAAGAATTTTTCAAATTAGTGTCTGGTAAATATCACTGAATCATATTAGTTAATCGAAGGAACATTTTATTAGTATAATTAACACATTTTAATTATCCTGGAGGCTTCCTAGTTAAAGTTGTTAGTAAGCTGTTAGTGTGCATTCCATATTTTGCCCATTTGTTCCACATTAGGAGAGTCTGTGTTCCACATTTTGGGGATGGGACAGATGAGGAAATGACATAAGAGATGAAGCCAAGTAGCTCCAATTGCAGAGAAGGTCAAGGAGAACAGATTACTGTGGCTCAGACTTATGTGTATGAAAACAAAAGACAGTATGGTCAAGAAGATTTGGAAGAGACAGGAAGAAGACATCCAGCCAAGAGATGGAGGGATTGCATGAAAAAAGATCTGTAACAGTTCAGCTTGACTGGTGAAGAATGTAGAATGTCTCTGATTGGAGAGAGGTGGTGACAGTTGACCTGACACCCTGTCTCCATCTAAAATAGGAAAATGTGAGCTGATATTGATGAAAATAATTGAGAGGTACAAAAACCTTTGTAATGCCATGTAAAAATATAATATGAACATTCTTGTATCTCAATTCTGTGTGGCTACAAAAGCATTTCCTGCCAGTTTGAAATATTTCTTTTTTTTTCAAAACAGGTTTATTGTTTTAACATATAAGAAAAATATCATAACAATTTTATACAAGTAATTAAAAATAGGTATTATTATAATATTCAACAAAACAACTAAAGTATTTACAAAGACATCCACTACAATCAGATCAATTAAACTAAAATACCATGCTATTGAAATTAAATTTTTTTAACAAATTTTGTAAATTATCCCATACAATAAAATAAGATGTTTTTCTATTTGTTCTAGTCCTAATTGTGTTTATTTCCATATGGCACACTATATTCATAACATTTTTAAATTCATTGAACGAAGGAGGTGTATCTGAAATCCAATTTCTAGTTATTATTTTCCTAGCCACTGCTAGAATAGACCATAACAAGGGAAGCTTAACCTTTTTAACACTTTGAGGTACAGGTGTGTTGAATAATATAAGAGATTTAGAAATAATGAAATTGTCTGTAAAAAGAGCCTGCAAAAATTCATTAATTGACTTCCAGAATTCTTTCAATTTTATACAGTCATAAAACATATGAGCCCAGTCAGCATTAATTTCTACATTACATCTCTTACATAGATTATCTTTATTATTTATTTTATTCATCATCAAAGGTGTATAAAAAGATCTATGTAAAAATTTCCATGTATAAAGTCTCCAGACAATGGAAGACGTAGTTCTATAAGCAGATTCCAATATATATTGTTTATCTTGTTGATTTGGTGGGTCCCCATTAATAGAAGTGAAATAATTCCAGTATGAATCTACACTGTAAAAAGTTTCTTGTCTGATAACTTTATGTATGTATGAAAGTTTACCTTTATCAGAAACTTTATGTTGTAAATTTAATATCAAGCAATCAATCAGTGTTGGAATAGATTCTTTAACAGTTATAGACATTAGATCTATTTTATTAATGAGATGTTGTCTAAAGGTCTGAACCTCTAACCAGCAAGTTTCTCTTAGATCAAATTCTTGTTTTAAGAAATCTAGATTTTTAACTTTATTATCAGATATCAACTGATACCAGTACTTTAGATCATTATCTATAGCTACATGAGTTCCTTCAGAAGTAGATGACAAAAGCATACCCTGAGTATACATTATAGAAAATACAATAAAATTCCATTCCCTATACTTAGGGTGTATGAATATAAAGTTACGATAACTAATAATAATATTTAATGGGTAACAAACCATATGTTTAGGTGTAATAGGTGAAGTACAAAATTCCTTTAGTAACCATAACATGGAGTTATTTACAATCATATTTTTATGTGTTAAGGAGATTTTCATGAAGTGTATACTAATTAGCTCCCAATAATCTTTCCATTTTGTGACATATGACTGATCTATTAATAAAGTAATAACTTTTACAATAGAAGAGATAGTATATAAATTAAAGTCTGGAAAAGAAATACCCCTTGAGACCAGCTATTAGTATGTTTCTTTAATGCAATCCTAGGTCTATTAGGTGCCCATAAGAAATTTAACATTAGTGTGTTCAGTTTCTTGATAATTATTTTTGTAGGTGGAAGTATTATTGATTGTATTAAGTATAAAATCTTGGGGAATATTATCATTTTAATAATTGTAAGTCTCTCCTCCATAGTAAAAACATATTATTCCAGGTATTAAAAAGATTTTGTATATTAAGAAAACAGGTATTATAATTATTATATATAATAGATTTAATATCTTTAGATAGTATTATACCTAAATAAGTTATCTGACCTGAATTGGGTACATATTTAGTAAAATCACTAATGAGAATATCTTTCGTGTATATATAGGTAGTATTTTAGTTTTTTCTTCATTGAATATTAAACCAGAAATACTGTTAAAATTCATCATGTTATCAAATAGAGACTGTATAGAAGAATTAGATCCTGCTGATGTAATTAGAACATCATCTGCAAAAAGTTGAATTTTGGATGTTGTATTTTCATCTATTTCAAAACCCTCTATGTCAGTACTGTTTCTGATCAAATTAGCCCAAGGATCCATTACTAAAGTGAATAATAGTGGAGAAAGTGGACATCCTTGTTTTGTACCTTTAAGAATGGGTATTTTTTGTGAAACATATGTTCCTACCTTAATATAAGCCAATGTTCCTTTGTACAAATGTTCAATTAGATTTACAAATGCATCCGAGAAGTTTGTGCACTTCATTAAGGTAAACAGATAGTCCCAACTTACTGAATCAAATGCTGAACTTATATCAAGACTAATAAGTG